>NC_092825.1:24481030-24781030 GCF_039878825.1 Excalfactoria chinensis | reverse complement strand
TGTAAACGTTAGTTTTTGAATCCATTGACTATTTCTGTATGTACTATGTTTAAGAGATTATTGAAAATACTGGATGGAAATTACTATTCACCTATGAAAAAAGTGTAGGCTGAAATCTTTTAACTGTCCTGATCACATGGCATGGCATATTCTTTCTGTTCAGTTCTGAAAAGGGGCAAAAATGGTAAATTACTCCATGGAAAACTACTTTTACAGTCTCTGCCCTAGTATGCATAACAAAGACTTGGATAATTCAGATGGTTTATAATGAGGCATGTCCAACCCATGGCCCACAGACCCCATTGGGTCTAGCACTGCTCTCACCGTAGCCACCCCCGGCCCTGTGCCATCATGGCAGTGTCTCAGCCCTTCTGAGCAGCCTGACCTGGCCCTGGGTATAGACCCAGTGCTCAGGACCTCAACAGTTTGATCAAGTCTCTTTGCCAGACCTTAACAAGTACCCTCTTTCCAGAGAAAGATATCCCCCAGTTCACAGTCATGTGTTACTCATGTCATTGCTTTTGGCAGTACACGTGTAAGCAACTGTTTTCAAGGGTGAAGTACAGGAAGAGTAAAATTTCATCAAAAATCTCTGACAGACACCTTGATAGCTCACTGAGAATTGCAACCACTGCCATCAAACCAGCCTGATGCAGTTGTTACACAAAAACAAGGTCACATATCCCACTGTTTTTCTGTTTGTTTTTGTTTAATGTTTTAATAAGAACTATATATATTAAAAAAAAAAAAAAAAGTTTTGTTGCTTATATATACTATGTTACACATGAGGGATGCTCCAAAAGTAATGCCTCCTGTTTTATTATGTTAGCCCACAAATTCTGAGGCAGATGTTGGTGGCATGGAAGTAGAGGATGTACCTTCCCACCAATATTCCATTACATTTTGTTGCTGTGAAACAGATGGCAGCAGAGGGGCAATCTGACAAAATCACATCTGATATGGAAGTGTTTATGAAGCAAAGGTGTGTCATTAAATTCCTCTGTGAAGAAAAAATGACACCTGTTGGCATTCACTGACACTTACTGAACATTTACAGAGACCAAACAGTAGATGTGAGCACTGTGAGTCTGTGGGTAATGCATTTCAGCAATGATGACAATAGGTCATCTCCACTGCTGCAAATTTTTATGAGTGTTATTGTTCTCTTTCCATCAGTTGTATCTTCCATGAACATAAATAGGAGGCACTACTTTCAGAGCAACTTACACATTTTATTTATGGCCCAGGACAATTCCTCTTCACTCAGTGTGGCCCAGGGAAGACAAAATGTTGGACACCCATGCTTATATAAACATGCTTACCCAAACCAGGAGAAATCCTCCTGTTACTCTGAAGGCCATTCATTTCTTCTCTGATCTTTATTGACTTGTACCTAAGTATAAGCTAATTCAAATGAAATGATTGATTTCTATTAAACCAACATGAACCTGAAAGCACAGCTAAGAGTTTTTTCTGGTAATCTCAACAGTTTATAGAACTCATTGACCTCTGCCATACACGTGGCACTCATAGAAACACTGCCACTGCTGCATGTTGTATTAAGGGAGGCACAAAGTACAGAGGATACTGATTCAGTATAATAATTGTCTTGTAAATATAATTTGATACTGTTTACATTGTGAATTTTGTTTAATTACTGCAGCTCAGAATGTTTTAAATCTTAATTTAGAACACACATCTGCATATTTAATTATATAGATGTTCTTGTACTCACTAATATAGAGCTTAGGAAAGCAGAAATCAGCATTATTATATAGAGTAACAATACATTTGAGAGGTGTTGCGGTGAATATCTAAACACAGCATGCATTTCTTGATACTTCTTGATAAAAGTCTTTTCTCTGGCAAGAGTAACACAAGAGAATGGCTCTGGTGTGATTCCTCTCCTATAACTCATTTTTCATGCTCTCTAGTGTAGTTTAAATCAAAAGGGAACTACTGCAAAGGCAACATATTTTCTCTTTTATTTCATGTTGGCAACTTTTTCTTCAAAAAGCTGTAGGTTCAGAGGAGATGTAAAAAAAGCACATTCTATCTTTAAGCTTTAACTGCAAGAGGGGAAGTCAAGAGGGATAGAACTATGTCACCTCTCCTGTTGTTAGTCACAAACCAAACACTGGACACTGCTCATCATGGCTCTCACACTGACATTTTCACTTGAAAAATGCTTGCAGCAAAGAGGCTATGCAGCTTGGGATGAGGAAGAATCTCACCTCATGTTGCCTCTCCTGTTCTCTGCCTAAATCTTGGATATGTGCCTGCAGGGAGACTCAGTCCCTTGGCCACCCTTCAGACAACTGCTCATCATGAAAACAGGGCTGTAAGGTTATAAGGAACAGTTAAGTGTCTAGCTTCTGATTGAACCTTTGGAATTCATTCAGAAATATTTATGTCACAAACAAAGGCATTTTCTTGGGCCTCAAGGGATTATTAGAATTATTTCAGCTTATTACCATTGTCCATTTTGAGAAATTTAAAATTTAAATTTCAATTCCAATGTACATCCTCTAAACTCCAACTCAGTCAACTTTTAATTGTGTAGATGTATGAGTACCCCACGTGGTACATTAGGAATCAACTTGAGGAGCAAGAAAATTGTGGATGTAGTACCATGTCTATATACTGTGGGAATATAGGATAGATGTATATAAAATTCATTGCAAGTTTTAGACACCAAACTGTCCACTTGGTTTTGTCAAAGCAAGAGTGCAAGGATTTGTGATTGTATTTCTGAGATACTGTAGGTATCCTTCACTTTCACCAGTGAGGCTCCTCTGGGTGCCAAATATGCAGAGCTTCCCCACCTGATGGCATCCTAAACCCACTCTGAAATCCCATACAAAATGTTTCTTGATGTTATTAAGCAGCATGTTTTCTTTTATCTTGTTTCCTGTGCCAATGTTTTCTGTTTTTGTTTTGTTTTGTTTTGTTTTCCAGTAAATGGTTTGCTTTAATTAGAGTCCAGTTTCTCCCGTACACAACTAATCTTGTGGCCATATGGGAGTGTTGTGAAACAGGAACATTTTGTTCATACTTGAAGAAACTTGCACTTACATCTCCTGCTTTTCAGGAAAATACTAGGTTCTAGGGCATTTTATGGTGAAACTTCACTAGTTCTTCCAGAACAAGTGAGCTTCAGAATGTAAACGAGCTCACCTGTATAACCTCCCTCTCAGTGTGACGTGGGATGGTCACACCTTTGCAGGGCAATACAGGTCCCAGCCTGGACCTGCCCCTTTCCTGCAGCTTGGAACAGGGACAGGAGCTCAGTCTGATCTCACCTTTCATGTGGATGTGCCCTATCTTCAGTAAAGCCCACATTTTTATTATAAAATTTAAAGTAGATATTTACTTATAAAATAACACTTCTAGGTTACGCCCTTCTCACAATGGGAGCTGGGAGCAAGGTGGATAAGCACCAGTAAGTTAAGCATACAGCACTGAAGCTGTCAGCTCTGCAAAAGGTTATCTGTGGTTCACATGTGAATCTGGTGGATGCTGAAATCATTTGTACCAAACCTTAATGTTTTAGAGAAAGTAAAAATTGTTAATACCAATGGGTTTTGAACGCAGACTTTGTCTGATATATTGATTTGCCATATGAACAGTATCTTACAGAGCATCTAGTTTCTCTCTCATTTGTTATTGTATTTCTTAATAAGAGAATAAATAATACTGGAGCTTCCAACCACATTATATAGTTTTATTAACACTATCTGCATGTATCAAAAAATAATCTGAACAGTGAGTTCATAGGGAAAGATTTTATTATCCAAAACACTTGGTTCTGAAATTCCAAGAAAAACAAATATTTGGTAATACATGAAATCTGTAATACAGTCTACCCTCTAAAAGTGAAAACAGCTGCTGAGAATGATGAATCAAAATGGTGATTAACAAACAAAGGGACACCAACATAAATGCAGCTAACAAAAACTGTTCTTAGTTACCAAAAATCACACACAAGCTGCTTAACTGTAAATATGTGAGTATTTTTTGAGCCCGTTGCAGTCATTATATCTGAGGCATTGCTAGGTTTTATAGAAAATATCTCATGAATGTTAGAAATTCATCCTTCAAAACTGAAAAATTGTCCATGAAGGATCTGTAGGGCTTCAGTTCCTCAAACCCCTCAAATCACTGCCAGTAGAAATGAATGGCAAGAATACAGCTCATGTGCATAGAGCTAAGTCAAACTTTAAAGAGGGGTAAAAAGAGGAGAATGGACAAATTCATGCAGCACAAATTGAACTACTTTAAAATCATTACACGCACCCAAAACATCACTGTATCTTCCAAGAAGACAAAAGGCTGGGTGGTTCACCAGTGTCAACTTTACATTTATGACATCAACCCTGCTATTCTCTGAAGGACTGCACTGATATGTAGTTACTACAAAAATGGGCGCTGAAATAACCTCAGAGACTATTGGCCAGGAAGTTCCAGCAACTGGGAGATGGTGAGTGCGGGGGTGTGAATGGAGATGTGGTCATCGGAGAAGCCCATTAAGTTTCTCAGATGGTAGGCAGCCAGACAGCCAGGCTTCCCACCTGTCCTAAACCGATGCTTTCCATTGAACACTGTTTTTGACCTCTCAAAAGAAACTGGAGATTGTGATATCATGTAATCCATCTCTCATTTCTACAATAAAGTACAGATTGATTACCGAGAGTCCTTCTTTCTGTTTGATAATTCCTGGGAAAATAAGATGGTTCTGAAGCTCAGTGAGGGCAACCAGCAGGACACCACTTGATGCCATGAGAAGATTTTCTCTAGAGCAACCAATGGGGAGATTAGACATGGCAGCTCCTCTCGTAGAAGGGTCAAACGATGCCTTTCCCCACCCACAGGAGGTTCTGCAGAGCTTACAGCTGCACCCTGCCTGCAGCAGTCTACTCTGATGGTGTGAAATCCCCAGCAAAGGGAAGTGCTTAAACTCTTGGCACTTTGTTGATCAATGAATGGAGCAGGGTAGCCATACCTTTGTCTAAGAGAGGTATAGGAGGCTTTATCAGCCTGCCTTTTTGAATGGAGGACAAACACATGCTTGCACATAAAAACTACTTTCAGCAATAATATGATTATTCCCAGCAGGGGACAGTATGTGCTAAAATAAAGCAGTACATACCTAATTATACAATTACACCCACACATCCTCATCATCCCTCCTTGTAATTTTCATCTGAGAAGACTATGAGATGCTTGAATGCAGCATTTTTTGGTGCTGATACAAAATCACCCAGCCCATCCACTCAAAATCTGAGTTTTCATGTGTGCAAATGCAGTCTAGAGACAGCTAAATCCTAACATGCTCTGCAGTTTTAATTGATTTTTGTTTGTTTGTTTGTTTGTTTGTGTGTTTGTGTGTTTTTGTTTGTTTGTTTGTTTGTTTTAATGTCAATGGTACATGCAGTGTAAATTTCTGAGACTGGATGTATCTACAAGAGGTGAAATGTCAAAGACAGAACTGCACTGAGTTTTGACTCTGAAGAATACACCTTACATAAATGGGTCAAAGGATGAGGTGAACTATAGAAGTAGCCTGAAAGAATAAATACTAGAATGCAATTCTAACACATAAGAAAAAAAGAAATGGAAAGGAAAAATAGTGCATATGACTAATATAATTTATTAGTAATATGCAAGGTGAAATTCTACTTATTTTGTATTTGATATTATGAAAATATAAGTAGCTCAAGTAAAACAAAATACTTAATTAAAATGGAAAGGTGATTTACATATATTGCTTCAGTCATATCAATATGCTAGCTTCTTAAGTTGCATCTGTGTTCTAGGATATACTATGGATTTGTATGTAATCTGCACACTCTGGAAAATCAGATGCAGCACTCTCCAAAGCCTACTTGGGTCATGCACGCTCCCGAATTTATGTGAAGCACAGTTCCATCGAGCATGTTGAAAATATTTAGTCATGCAAAGCCACACAAGTGAAGTTATGAGCTGGTAAATTTACCAGAGAAGATCTAGTCACAGAAGATCTAGTTAGTGAAACAGTCACAGGGTAGATTGTGCTTTTACTTGTGGGGCAGACTGATGGGTTGCTGGTGCTCTCACTGGAAAAGCAAAGCTTCTGCAGCTGTTTCATTTCAGGCCGGAGACTCCCCAGTTGTGGATGGACATGGACAATCCCATTTTTCTCCCACTGGCGATTTAATCGGTACAACCTGTAACTTTCTCTTCATAGGTGGGAAAGTAAACTAGTGAAAGTAAAGATATGTGGCTTATCTGTGCATCTGAACCCGGACTGTGCTGCACGGAAAGGTCAGAGTCTATCAAAGAGACTATTCCGAGGACATTCAATATAGATTGTTTACCTCACAGGTAAAGCAGCAAAAGCATTTCGACATCAGGCTCAAATGCCAACAACATCAAGCCTCACATTTCAAATTTGTGATATGATTTATATGGAGTGTCAGACAGGATGAAACAGAATCCTCTCCACTGCAAAATAAAAATGAAGATACTTCCATATTCCAACCCACAAGATGAATCTCTCTTTCTGATCTAATGTGTGCTCACGTATTTCTTCATAGTTGAACAGAATTAGTGTCTTTGGGTCCACCATGTAAAATCTCTGATCAAAGTCCTACTGATATGCATATGTTTATAAAAAAAGAAAAATAAAAAGTCCCATATATGAGGGTAGATCTGAAAGTAATGCCTCCTATTTTATTATGACAGCCCATGATGTCAGAGGTGGATGTTGGTGGTATGGCAGTAGAGGTTGAACCTTCTCGACAAAATTCCATTACATGTTGTTGCTGTGCAACAGATGGCAGCAGAGGGGCAGTGTGACAGAATATTGTCTGACGTGGAACTGTGTATGGAGCAAAAGTGTGTCACTGATATTCTCCATGAGGAAAATATGGCACTCACTGATATTCACTGATGCTTGATGATTGTTTATGGAGCCTAGAGAGCAGATGTGAGCGCAGTGAGGCAGTGAGTGGTGTGTTTTAGCATTGGTGATAGTGACAGTGGATCATGTCCAGTGGTGCAGATGTTTACAAGCACAGAATGCAGGCTCTTGTTCATCACTGTGAAAAATGCACAGTTAATGGTGGTGACCATGTTGAAAAATAGTGTGTTGTAGCTGAGAATTTGCTCTACAAAATAGTGTTATTGTCCTCTTTGTATCAATTGTATTTTCCATGGATATAAATGGGAGGCATCATTTTTAGAGCAACATACATAGTTCCGTAGTTGCTAAGTGTGTTCTTTTGTGGGAGGGGAAGGGGGTGTGTGTGGAAGAGGAGTGCTGCAGCCAGTATTTTTCAGTGCTCTTAAAATTAGTGGGAAGTTTAGCACGAACTCCAAAGGGTGATGGATCAGGTTCTATGTACGCTGATCTCATCCTACTGCCAGTAAGACTCAGAGCCAACTTCGCATTTTGTATCTGAAAGGTGATATCCAAAATAAGGATTTCAGGAGTATCAGTTTGACATTCCACATCAAAGTTGTGCTAGCCACAAATCTTCTTAAGGCTGAAGTAATGGAAAAGAGCACAATAAATACAAGCTGCCTTTCTTCCTACATCCCCACCACATGCACACAATTGCTAGGGTATGAAACTCCAGCAAATAATCTGACAACACAAACATGAACACTTTAAATGTTTAAAATATCCTGATTACAACAGCATTAAATCCATGTCCCTTTGCTTGGGAACTCTGGTCTTGACAGGGACTAAAATGGCTCTAAACCTCATCTCTTTTTCAGAATTCATTTCCTAGCTCCTGCTGTGTGGCATCTACCACTAATCTGACATGCCAGAACAGTGGCAGAACAAAGAGGAAACCATTGTAAATGTATTTATTTTCTAAATCTGCATAAAATGAGTATTTCAGAGATGCACTATTCAACCCCTGACTGCAAAGTTTTGTCACCCCCTAATCAGACTTCAGTGTGTAATTTTATCAGTAAATGCAGAAATAGTAGCATTTCGTAACCATACAGAGGTGATAAAATGTGGGTCCATTTTAATGAAGAAGCTACCACAAAATACGTCAGGGTGTGAATTTCAAGCACAATAGCTGCTATGCTCTAAGTACCTGCGGAGATGTTTTTCAGTGTTAAGACTTCTTTTTTTCTTTTTTTTCCCCAGTTTAACTTAATCAGTTTTCACAGTGGACTCCTACAGAGGAATTAGTGTCCACATAGAGAACGCTTAAAGATATTCCAAGATATTTTCCAACTAGACAAGCACTAACTGATAATATATTTTAAAATACATATTTCCCCACAGTAATAAAATAACAAACCTGAGTACTTTTTCAGAGGAAATTAGAGTTCCTCAGAGACTAAATCACCCCCATCTGCTGTTTTGCAACCCATGTTGTATGGCAGCCTCTCCTACTTAGACATGCTAAAACAGTGCATGAACAAAGAGCAGCTCTGGCACATGCATACATTTCCCAAATTTACATAAAATTAGAATTTCCAGAATGCATAATGTGCCAGCCATCTCTAAGTATTGTTAGCCTGACTTGTCTTTGAACTGGGCTGGTACAGTATTGATTATATATGAAAAACGATGTTACCTTTCCTGTAGTACATGCTGTATTGCAGAAAATGTCACTAAAATTATTAAAATGTGTCAAACTGTTCGTATAAAGCACCAAGCAGAATGCAGGCATGTGTTATTGTCTCATTTTTTTTTTTTTTTCACTTAGGAATTAATTTCTTTATCAACATTTTCAGCTTTCCATGCCTGGAAAATGTGAAATATAAGCAGCCAGCTCCATGTCCTGAAGCGCAGCAACCTTTTCCATTGACCATTGACTTCCACATTGCCAGTGGATCACTTTGGTTCACCTGGCGGCACATTTTAGATACAAGCATGATGACGCTGCTGTGTGTTACTTCATGTCCAAATTTTACGTTACTCTTTAATATCTAGAAATGTGCCTCACGGTATGAATTGTTCCAGGTCTGGCCTAGTCGGTCTTACTGATACATCGTATCTTTATTGCTGTTATTTTTAAGACAGGTATGTGAGAAGAGACTGTGTGGGGGAAGGCATTTCCCTCCATTAAGAGTAGAAGAAGCCAGTCTGAACTGCATCCTGTCAGTTGAAGATGCTATCTGAGATTTATTATGAAATGTTCTCCGCATTTCATTTTTAAACACCGATATCAGAACAACGTAGATTTTACTAGAACTCACACTGAAGGAAAATAAAATATAAATGTAGTGAAAATGGTTGGAAAATATTCTGCTGGTTTTATTAGTAAAATAAAAACTACATTTGGAGGAAAACTGTCCCAGTATATATTGAAAAAGTATCCTAATATTTTTTTAGAAATTCTTTGAACAAGGACACATGAAACATGAGAAATCTGCAGGAATTGTTTCCAAAAATAAGTTCACCATTTGATGAATGGTCTCTCGCTCTGTTCTGTCCCAAAAATGTTAATTCAGATTTTGATATTCTATTTGTATTCTATTGTCACGGGTATGAATTTTCCACACTTGACTGATCCCATTCAGTGTTTTTCACGGCACAAAAATGTAATATGCAATAAAATGCAATATAGCATATCTATTTATTTATTTATTTATGAATGTTCCCACTAAATTTCAGGTGTTTGGTGTTAATCGGATGAGAGTGAGCTAATGGAGAATCTCACAGCACAGTGTTAGTTATCAGTTCACCTTCTGTCTTATTTATTCTCAGGAGCCTTTACTCAGTGGAGTCAGGGGACAGATAGGAGATAGATATTCTCATGTCCCTATTTCTTCCCAGGTATTTCTGTACATTTGTCCTGTTCTTCAGATCCAAAGTAATAATAGAGCTAATTATTTGTTTTATTTTCTTGATTAGAAAGGATATTTTATTTTATTTTTCAGTTTTGCAAGTGTAATTATACTGTGGATTCAGACTCTGGCCCCAGTGCCATGAATGTCTGTCTTCACGGTTGAAATATTAATGCTGAAAAAGCTTTCAGAGACATTATACAGACACTGTTTTTGTCCTCAACAACAAAAATTTCTAAAATCAGCAGAATTTATTTTTTGATCTATTGATAGTGGAAGGGGGAAGAGCTTTAAACTGAAGAGTGTAGGTTTAGATTAGTTATTAGGAAGAAGTTCTTCTTACAGAAGGCGTTGAGACAGTGGCACAGGCTGACCAGAGAAGCCATAGGTGCCTCATCCCTGGAAGCACCAGGTTGGATGGGGCCACAGGCAGTGGAGCCCTGCCCTGACCATGGCAAGGGGTTGGAATGAGATGGCCTTCAAGGCATCTTCCACTGCAAGCCACACTATGATTCTGTGATTTCTTAAAAATCGCAGGGGATTCAGGATGTTTTCTTTTGTGGTTTGTTGGTTGCCTTGATGGGTATTTTACTTCAGTATTGACTTTCATTATAGTGAAAAGAATTAGTATGAAGGAAAGGAAGTTCTGCAATGTCTATTTATCATTTCTCTTTACTAGACCCAACTTAACTGGGGATAAAATCTTTTCTAAAGATGCCCTATGGATAATAAGATTATACAATGAGCAATTGCTATATGTGGCTTCCTCACTCATATGGAAACCCCATAACTCACTAATTAAGTTCTCCACTTGTGAGTTACCGATGTCTCTTCTTGGAACTGGGATAATCACAATGTGTGGTGAATTTAACACCCTTCTATTCATGTATATTAGCATTTCATGTGTAGATTATTGTGTTTGCAATCTAGTTTGTTGTTGTTGCTACCTTTGGATTTTAAATATCCTGAAGATCTTTTGGATACAGAAAATATGTCATGATAAAGCTACTACTTAGAACTACCAATTAAAAGTCCTTCAAAATTTCTGAAAAATAAAAATAGTCTTTGGGGTTTTTTTGGGGTTTTTTTTTTTTGTTTGTTTGTTTTTTTTCAGTTACTTTCAAATGCTCTAAATCAGCTAATGTAAAGAAGTCTAACAAAAAGGGTAAAAAATCATACATGTAATTTTATCTTTCTTTTCTAAAATCCCTTAGAGATATGATACAGACTCCAGCCAGGCTGATGTTTTCCAGAATGTGTTATTCTGTGACATGTCAACTATGCAAACTCAGCTGGAATGAAACATTTTATACTAGTAAACCAGTATATTTTAACTAATTTCAGACCATCAATTTTCCATAACACACAGTTTTGTCTTCTTTTTGTCACTCCATTCCACAGCATACAATGGTTTCAGAGAGTAAGAAGTTCAGTAGGAATTATTTTGATTTTTCCTTTCAGTATTTTTTACTCAGTCTAACACAGCACAATTTTCATGCAAAAACATGGTAGCAGCGTAACATTATATCATGAACTTTAGATGGTGTTTCTGCTCAGAAGACAGCAATCATAAGGGAACTGCAGCTTACCCACTTCAAGTGATTTTTATCCGTCTTTTGACCTGCAGCTATTTCACAGGCAGAAAATAAGTCTGAGTACAAATATTGCACACGAAGCTGTACTTTTCTTTATCTTGGGAACACTGATATACTTTTTCAGTATATCTGAATTTGTTTTACACAGTACTGTATTAGGTTTCCCATACCGAGAGTAATACAGTGCTAAACTAAACATCTGACTTGATAAACACTGGAATCACCTTCAAAGTCACACCCCATGCACCATATTCCAATTTAAAGCAGATGTTTGAAGTACGCTGATTCCTGGGTTAAATGTTTCTGAATACAAGTGAAACCTGTGTTACAGAATCGAAGACTGTTTAAACAAATCATGAGTACAGCACTGCAAGTGCTTGCACATTCTAACGTTTCTGCCTGAGAGGCCGTGATAAGGAGTGCTTACTGCAGTTTCTAAAGGCAGTAGGAGGTAAATAAAGGCAAATCCCCAGCAATCAAAGGTTGATGATAATGGGAGTTCTGAAAGGTCAGAAACTCACCCTCCTGAATGGAACGTACCTACACTTGCCTAGGTGAAGGCCTACAGAGGCATAAAATTATAATCTGTCACCAGAAAGGCCGCCTGAAAACTAATAAACAGAAAACTAACAGCAAACTTATAGAAACAGGCCATGCTGTCACGCCTGAATATCTTTGGACATATCAGGACATAAACAGTACGAGACAATTTAGTAAATTTTGTTTGTGTTTAAACTGTTTTGAGCTCAGTGTATCCATGATGATAGGATTTTGGCTGTGGTCCATTCGTACCCACATGCAGGTGCCAGTCTGGGTCTAACAAATGTGTGAGTATCCCTCCCCAGCCCTGGATTGTGGGGTCAGGACACATCTGACTCCTTACCATATGAGGTGGAATGAACAAATCTAGCTGCATCTAAGGAGAACAAGCTCATGAAAATCTGGTAGGTATTTTCAGACCTGGGAACAACTAGAAAAGTCACAGCAACACCCAGCCTATCTCCCTGGAATCAAATTGTCTCCTGCCAGATTTATGTATGTACCTTGGTCAGATAGAACCTGAACTGATTTCATGTGGCTTCTCTAATTCTCTTCCTGCTTCACAGTGCTTTCTGTTAGGACACGGGAACCATCTCAGGATCAGCAGTTTGCCTGCCCTGGTGAGTTTTATTTAATGCAGAGGACAGAGGTCCTTCCTAGCTCTGTGGGAATCAGAGAAAGTCCAAAAACACAAATCAGTACCAGAAAGCCCATCTGGGACAACAGCCTCCTTACACAGAGAGCAGAGTGTCTGTAGTCCCTTGAAGTATTATCCATGTTTTAATGCAACACAGCAGCACTAGCTGTCCATTCTTTGACATGTGGAAAGCTGTTTCTCCTCTGATACACTTTTGTTTTGAATTAATGCTACTGTGCTTTTAAAAGGCTGGTTGGTGGCAGAACTGTTCTGTAATATCTTAAAGGATTCAAGTGCAGAAAATCATTCTGTCTTGCCAAGCTGATTTCAGTGAATTGGTGTCAAAAAAAAATTGTCCTGGAAGAGAATTTATGGGATTCTGCAAAACAAAAATTCCAGTTGAAACCTAAGACTCAGTAAGACAAGTACTGTGGCTGTGCATGAAGCTGCATGTATGTGTGGTTTCCAAAGAAAATGTTGGGCTCTTTGAGTAGGGGAAGATCTGCAGTATTGGATATCAGACACCTTCTCAGCCAGCAGCCACCATCTGCTAGGAGAAGCAGTGCTGGATCATCATTACCCTGTGATAATTACTGCAAAATTAGGATTTTTGTGAAGAACGGAAAGTATGATTACCATCTGTGTCAAACAAAAGAAATCCCAGAGTAAGTCTCAGAGGTCCAGAACCTTCAGGGTACAGGAGATCTGCTCCTCTCAGCCACCACGTCATCATTCCCTGCTATATCAAGTCCACATAGAACATCAGTCTTTTAATCATCAATGAAGTCTGGCTAAAATCAAAACATGTAACTGCATGGTGCTTCCTAACTCTACATTTTGGGTACAAATCTTTTATCTTGACTGGGACAAGAGCTCTGGGCATGGCATCTGTCTTGGCCTCCCACGTGGGTAGGGAAGCTGGCCATCTCCTGGGGCACAGGTGAGCCATATGCCAGGCTGGGGCATTCAGGGTACAAGGCCTCAGACATTACACCTGTGGTTGACTTTTAGACATGGGAAAAGCCATTCTTTGAAAACACGTTGGGTTCTACCAGATCACTGATATTATCATTTGTAAACATTTTTTACTCTTACTTTACAAAATACATAGGAAGGGTAGTTTAATACTGACTTGAAATATGGACTCATGATCCTGAGAAGACTGAAGAACACTGGCCTAGAACACAAAGAGGTTATTAATGCTTTTGAAAAACATACCACCTCAGCTTGAGTCAATAGCCAGAGAGGCAATTAATAAAGAGCAAGGCTAACAATATATTTGTACTCCCATTGTGTACAAAATGTAACTGAATAGACATAAAATCCATCCAGCCATTGTCTTTCTCTTTCTGTGGCTGTGATGGAAAGGAGATGAATGGATTTCAGAGTGGTTTTCTATACAGTGGAATCTTGTACAGTATCCCATTAATATTACAGAATAGGGTTGGTACTGCAATGAATTACCTAGACAAGAAGCTCTATACATACTTCTCGATCACTCATGCAGGGTATGTGACTAGACTCTCGTACAAATTCGCCATCTTCCCACAGAAATAAAATGCAAGTTCTTTCTCTAGGAAAGTTAGAATCCTGTCAGTTAAAAAAACAATAACAAATTCATGTTAAGGCCTCTTATGCATTCATTTTGTCATGCTACATTGCAAGAAATCTCTCATTTCAAACTGAATTGTGATGCATGCTATCCATTGATTTCAGAGCACACTGCTGCTGCTTGCTGTAAGCTGCCTCCTTCCTGTCCCCACAATAGCAAATATTTTTGTGCAGCGAGCCAGGTTCTGTTAGTTACATTACTTTTTCTGACATTTTCGGTAGACAATGAGCCAAATGGCAATTTGTGTTAGGTTTAAGCAGATGGGTACAAACTGAATCAAGTTTGCTTTATTCGTATTCCATATGTAGTTAGCCTGTTTCCAAGCCAGAGGTGTATTCCAGCACAGATACATACACTTTTGTACATACCCTGAATCATTCAGTCCTAAGCGAGTTTCAAAGTTGTTTCAGAATAACAAACATTAGCTCCAAGGGTTTTGCCAAAATAAACACAAAATCAAACAGAAAGCAGACCTTTCTGATAGCTGGTCTGTAAAGTGCCTTTCAAACAGCTGGAGCACCTGCTGCTGCGAATCCCAGTGCTGGCAGTCCAAGTGGGAAAGCATAAATGCATTGCAATATTCATGGAAGGTAACGCGTTTTGGTTGCAGGTGATAAAGGCAGGAGCTGCAACAGTCACATCGTGCTTTGGTGTTTCAAGAACCTTAGAGCATAACCTGAGTGGCAGTGATTCCTTCTTTATTGAACAGGCAGACAAAAGAAGGTTAAAAACTATAAGGTGAAAAAATATTGGGATACATAAGCAAAGCCATTCTGAGCTATCCGTCAGCTCTAAGCAGCTTTTCATTGAACTTGGTCGTATACACTGACAGTTTGTTTATGTTCCAAGTTTATTATATGAAAAATGTTGCCAAAATGCTCAGGGCTTTCTGACTGTGAACACTAATCTATTGAAAAAAAATAACTGAACACAGGCAGAAATCAGATTCCAGAGCAAAAATATTGCTAAGAGAAAAGTGCTACAAGTGACCAAACACCAGATTACAAGAAGAACTGCTCAATGAATGCTGTTTTTGCTACACAAGCTTACTTAATCTTCCATCAAGTTCTTTTCTATATTATCCCCACTTTCAATACACTTCCTTTTACATGCTTTAAAGGTGATCACAAAGAAAAGAAAATCATATTTTAGAATCTCTGGGAGGCAGGATTAATGAGTGGCTTAACCTCAGTTCCTTTGAATAGACACTTATTGATCCTCTCAATAACATAAAGAAGTGAATGATGGAGAATTCACTTACTCACTTTGTCTAGCCCACTTTGAAAAGGATAGAGCCTAATGGTACTGACACTGTCAAAGTAATACATGAAGCCCAAGAAACGTGTGTATTTAACACAGTAGTCATTCTTAGTTTCCTCTTAGACTCTTACTTTTAGAGTTATATTAATGCTATCTTAGAATGCAGAATTTGAATAAATTCATATAGAAAAATTCTGTCAGAAGTAACTTCCCTTTTCACTGACAGCTCAGCTTTACCATGTCAGACACTGGAAATTTGATTTGTGTCCTTTCTGCCAAATCTAGAACATAAGCATCAGCAATAATGATTTGGAAACCACATATCTGTGCAGTTTTAACTGTTATTTCTAGTGTACTCACAACTGTAGCATCTGAGTTAAGCACTGGTGGCTGCCCAATGTAGCGCTGTTTGTCTCAGTGAAGTGTGACTCAGAAGCACATCTCACAGTAAAAAGTTTATGCTTTTATAAAATAAGTCTTTGAGCAATGCAGGGTGCAACAACATTTTGTGAAATAACAACAGTAAAGAACAAAATCAGCATTTAACCAACATTCTGTAAATCTCATTCTCATTTAGCCTGGCCAGATTTAGGGACAACCACAGTATCCAAGAACAAACTTTGTAATCATTGATAGAAGCTTCAAATTATGGTATTACATCTCAATAACTCAAGAATTCTATGGCCGCTATTCAGTACATCATCTTAATCACCCTAATTTTGTACAAGTCAACATCCCGACTCCCAGAGAGGATTTTGATTGACACAGGTGTGAAAGCAACAGCATGTCCTTCTGTGTAAGCACTGCAGGTACAGATTCTGTGCTGTGTTGTGACCCCACAGTGCCCTGTCAACTGCGGTGTGACTACATCATGTGTGAGACATCACAGCTAATATTTCCAAAAGCACCTCCTGTGCCCATCCAAAGATGCCTGGCCCATATTCTATTTCAGCCAAGCCCTAAAAATCACAAGGCACCTTCACTAACATGCCAAATGTTATGCCTCTTTCCTGACATTTCACTTGTGAGCTCCCCTATCATTTTTTCCCACTGGCCTGCTTAAAGTCACATCTCCACCCACTGGCTCTCTGGATGAGCTTGCACTGCAGCTCAGCGGAACTGCAGAAGTGCTGCTTAGATGCATGAAAGAGATATGGCCCAGCAGGACGTAGTGCTTCCCATTTTGTTGGTTCTCTGCTACATCTTAATCAACTGTAAGGAAAGGAATGAGCTGTGCAACAGGAGTTTGAATTCTGTATCCTGTATGGCCAAATCTGGTTGTTAGCCTGTCACAGCGAGATTATATATGTCCTCCTCCCGTGACTTATCTCTGGCCGCGGCGTCCTCTGGGATATGTAGTTCTTCTCCGAGAGCTGAGCACCTGGGATGCTACCATTCTACGGAACTGGAGTATGAATGATCCATACTGCACATGATGTTATGATGTGGAATATTGACAGCAGCAGCACAAAACTATGACATAGCCAAAGAAAATTCTACTGCTTTTGCAGGCTTCTGTTCTTCTCTGAGATAATACAAATCCTCATTGCTAATAACACCTATGAAGAGCGAGGGAAATAAACATGGACTTTCCATGTGAGATTTTCTCGATATCCCTATGAGGGCATAAGGTGGGGCTTTGGCAAAAGCCATGATATCAGCCAGGCACCAAACAGCACACATGAGCATCTCCCCAGATGCAGCACACAGAAGACAGGTGCCAATGCACCCCATACCATGCCGCTGCCAGTAGATATATTTCCTGTCACGTGGACTTACATTACTCTAGATAGGACATAATGGCTGTGCAATAGCATACAGGTGTTAACCTGTTATAGCTTCATTTTGCCCCAATCTTTAAGAAGCAAGGTTAACTTCAGCCGCTTCAGCAGAAGCCAATCCTTATAACAGTGTCTCTGTAACATTTAAGCTGTTAATAAACAGCTGATAATAATAAATAAGCTGATAATAAACCACTGACTTTTAACGTGTGTGTGTTTTTTTCCCGCCCAATTAAAATAACATCTCAATTTATTTTAAAGAACTAAAAATATTTTGCTTATTTAACCCCTAAGTAAAAGTCCAGCTTTGAGGTGTCAAATTCTTTCAAAAATCATTACAAACCAGCAAGGAGAAGAGGTGAAAAACTTTTATCATTATAGTAAAATTGCAAAGTCTTATCAGAAAAAACCCAAACCAAAACAAAAAAGCATTTCCAAATTTTCATTTGCCTACCATGCCTGCTATTTTTTTTTTCCACAATCAAACAAACACCAGTTTGAAATTAGCATACAGCAAAACAAGAAAAAAAGACATTGTTTTTTGACAGTGAGAATAATTAAATACCAGAACAGGTTATCAAAGATAGATACAATACATTCTCATTCTCCCTCCTTAAATCAAGAGTAGGTCCATTTTTTAAAGTGTCTCTCATCCTGGGATCATTATTTGAAGCACCATGATCTGCACTATGTAGGAGATCATAATAATGATGGTCATTTTTTTATTTTTTTTTTTTTGCCATAGATGTCAAAGAACATTTTGGCTCCTTGGCTGCTCACATCCCACATCCCCCAGCTCTGGCTCCTGTCAGTTGCCATCAGCCTACACTTCCCTGTTCCTGCAGATGAGACAGCCAGCAGGTTTTATAGATATTTGTCCCCACATGGTTGGCACCTCTCACATTGCTCCTATTATTCCAAATGGAAACTCGTCCTATAAAATCTCCACACTCATTAGAATAAAAATAACATAGCAATTACTCTGAAAAATGTATTACAAAAGAAAACTAATATTCCATATCTTTTATTAAGATGTAAAGGATCAATTAAGAAGTGATTTGGCCATCTTTCACTGATTTCACTACCTCAGTTCCTTAAAAACATGGCCATTACTCCTTAGAACACCGTGTTATGCCAAGAGGTTTTCAAACACTGAATTAAAAGCTGTCTCAGGCAGGAATAAATTGCATACCTGCTGCAAAGCAAGGAGCCAAATCCTGCTCCACTGCCAACCTTTCTCGATTTCTACCCACAGTGTTTCCCCCTTGCCATACTGCCTATGAGTGCCAACTGGACCTAACTTCCTCTTAAAGAAGCAGGGGGTCAGGAACACGGGGATCTCTCCTCACACTCACTGAAGGACAGAGCCAGCCACCCAATGTTTCATCACGCAAATCTAACCCACCTTAGCCCCATCCTAGATAGGGCAGGTGCTAAGCAGTGGAGCCATTGCTGGCCTGAGCAGTGCTGGTAAGTTGGAAAGGGTTTGTTGTTTGGAAGTTCACCCAAGGACATTATGTTACAGTGTTTTTTTATCTGTCCTTTCTTCTGCTTTCCTCTCATTTCATAGCTCAAAATAGGTGTCTATAGCTCCTGGTGAGCAGTCAGGATCCTCAGAAAATACCCTTGCTGTTTTTGTGATTTTATTTGGTGTTCTTAAACTCCACTCAGTTTCAAGAGATAAACAACTAGCTGCGTTTTTAAGTTTCTTGTTATGGAAAAACATCTCAAAATACACAGCCTCCATAACACAGAGCACAAGTAATAATAGTAAGGAGTTCCTTTAGATACAGTGTAATGAAATAATAGATTATCACTGTAACAAAACATGTAGCCAAAATTACCCAAAAAGTCATACAGTGAAATTTCTTAGACTTTCCAGCCTCCCTCAAGCAACACAGACCTGCTCTACAGGTCATGCCCTAGGCATGTCAGTTTCAAATGAACATTTTTTGTTGTTGCTTTCCAGTGCTCAGACTTGTACAGCAAGTACACTGTTACACAGAGGGATTAAGTATCTTAAGCTGCAGAAAGACACAATGGAATTCATTTATATATATATATATATATATATATACACACACACACACACACATATAATATATATTGTATGTGTTACTATATATATATGTTATATATATATATATACACACACACACATATATATATAAGTTGTATGACACTAATAAGATTTTATGAGAAAAACCAAGCAAAGAATTTATCTGAATTTTATACATTTCAGATTGTGTTCTGTGAAATAATTTAGTTGGGATGAAGTCCCTCCAACCACCCCCAGCATTACTCAGTCAGCGTATGAGCAATTCATTCCTCCCATCCAAGCAAATGTGAACTCCTTGTGCCACACTTTGAGCCTGCTGAAGACCAGTTGCCCATTTGAGTGGTTCAGGGTAGTTACTTCCAGGGAAGAAGCGACAGTGTGTTCAACTACTAACACACCTGACAGTATGTTTAACTATTTCTCATGATGACCAAGACTCCACTCACTTACCAGCAATGCACTATTTAGATATATCCACAGTCACAGCACAGCTTCTGCAGAAGTCTTAATTACAAAAGGGGGAATTATAACATGAATAAAAAGGAGCTCTACCAGAGATGGCAAATAGGAGGAAAAATACCATGAAGGCAGAAAGGCAGCCATAAGAAGGATTGCAGATTTCTCCCTGAGATGTTGAGCATCTGTAGTACTTGAAGCACTCCTGCCTTTTTAGGAGAGTGGTCATTGAATAGGCAATGCTGGGCCAGGAGATTGATTTCTCTGCTTCTGTAGTCACATCTCTCCAGACTTTCCATAGCAGAGCTCTACTTGCTTGACTGCCAGCACCAGCCTATGTGCATCTGTCTGCTTTGGGTCACAACTTGCTTACCATTAAAAATAAATAAATAAAATAATGAATAAAATAATAAATAATAATAACAGATTGAATAATCCTATGATTTTTATTTGTGTATGAGTAAAATATCTGTTATATATTTACATAAAAATGCCTTTGTGTTCAGCAGAAGTATAAGAAGCCCAATGCACTAAGCGTTGAACTGAAAGTGAGTGTAATCTGAGTGCCTAAAAAGATGTAAGTATTAAAGAATGGGGTGCTTGAAAAGAAAGTTCCTTTAATTATAGCTCTGCTAGCAAGCAGAAGGCAATATACTGCTGAGAAACAAACAAGATAGGAATCGAAGGGAAGCTGCATCATTTTATTACTAATTTATTAAAGAGTAACACTAAAGTTAATTCCAAATTGCTTTCTGTTTTCATACACTGATGACTCCAGACAATGTTAGTCTATATTCTGTAGAGGTCTCAAGTGCTTAAAACAAGAATTGGATGCAGCTGAATAAATCTAAAATCGTAATCTAGATTCTCCTTTTCACTGTAAAGCAGAATCCACACTCTGCTCTGACCATCCCCATCTGGAGACCTGACATACAGCTGATACCCCTTCCTCCCTGAGATCATGGAGAAGGAAACACAGATGTGCAAGGAGCCGTGGGGCAGCTCAGTCTTTCTCAGCCTGGAGTTCAGAGTGGAGATCTCACAGGGGTAAGGCTTTGTAGACTACTGGCACCTCTTCCCCACTTCATACATTTACCCATGGCTTCTGACTTATTTATCTAGACTCACCAGACGTGTTTCTGCTCAGAACAAACGAGTTTGTAGTCAGTAGGTTTCTGAGACGACATTCCAAAATGCCTCATTTTCTGTTGCATTGCAGAGAGAACACAAAAGCATTATACAGAGCTGTGGGCTGTACTCCCAATTTGTAGATACCTGAATCCCTCTCCAGGTCCACCCCTTTGGGCAGTGAAGATGACTTGCCCACAAGATTATGACTATCTTAAATATCACACAAATCAAATGCGTATGAAAATTGTCATACCTTGTATGTAGTAAAAGTGTAGTTTTGTTTACATACAACAGAAAATGATTTAGTATTGATTTATTAAAATTAATGAGATTACAGTTGCCATCAATTTAATTTATAATCAATGTTTATTGACTTCATAAGTTCTTTGCTTTTCTTTCATAGAAGTAAAAAGAAAGTGTATTTATTCCATGTCAGGTTATGCTATTGCTTTTTGCTATTTCAAACAACACACTTTTTGAAAAATATAATGTTTGCTTCTCACTTGATATGTCTGTGCTAAAAGATGATATACAGCTACAGGTGTAAGTCTGTCCAGACCAGTTAGTCTAAAAGGTCGCAGCAGCAGTTTCTAGTATTGAGTTTCTTGCAGTTTATGTCTCACCGATGTTTGACAATTTCAAGACAATGAACAGCTTATTTAAAGTCTCTTTATACCAAATTACATATCTTGTAGTGGATACAACAGTGCATTACCGTTTATTTGCAATTTACCATACGCATTAGCATAAGATTGAGAGAAAGCATCTGTGCTTCAGGGCATAGGTGCCTTAAATGATTGGTAATGGTCACATGAGTGGGTGTCCGTGAAACATCCCAGCAAAGCAGGCAGTTAGCACCTCCCAGACACTCTGTCCAAATGCTCTGCATTTGCAGCAGCCTGTCCTCTTTACCTGCAAGGCTAACAGAGGCACTGCTTGACTTCCAGGAACACAACTGTCATCAATTGCTTCTCTATTACTGATGCTTTTGTTATTACTGGTATAATGGAGGGGACAATGAAAAGACACTGACTGGGTTCGTGCCCTTTTCTGTTTTTGAGAATAATGATGTGTTGATCACAAGTTCAACCAAACTCATAAGATAATTCTCCTCTTTCTAAACTGCTATGGAACAATGCAGATGTGCTTGCTTGCTTCCTCTCTATCATTTTCCTTCTTCCTCCTGCCCCTGAGCAGCCTGGAGTTATTAGGGGGGCAAGATATGCACACCAGAGTCCCTCTAGACTTGTCACCTGTCAGTGGTGGACCTCAACTCATCCATGCCACAAAAGGGAACAGAAAAGCATGTAGCTTGGATGAAGAAATAAGAAGCTCATGAGGAGTTTGACCAGGACTTTTCCCCAAACAGATCACTGTTGCTGTATTTAAAGAGTTCAGAATGCTTCTAATTGTCCCTGATTGCCCTGGGAATAGGGAGGCACTCCTTCCTAATAAGGGGGCCTTAATTATTAAGCTGACTCCTTTGCTATCTATCCCTTGGCAGTTCTCATTCCCACTTCAGAGAAAGAGGGGAAGTATGGAAGTATGGAGCATTCTTCTGTCTTTCCTTGCAGAAGGCAGTGCCAGGAGAACAAGTGGTTGGCATGCTCAGCCCCAGAAAGATTCCCCTGGTGAAAAGGAGAAGAAATTTCTGAGTAAATAAAACCAGTATATGAGATTATACATCCTATGATTTCCCTTCCATCACACAGAAGAGAATATGCAAAGGCACACTTGAGCACTATGGTCCCTGGGAATCTGAATGTCCTTCTTTAGCCAAAAAAATAAAGAAACTCCTAGATAGTTTTGAGCTGTATGGGGCCACTCAGGGAGCACAAGAGCTTAATTACTTACAAACGTTTTTGAATTTTCTCACTGATATCTATAGCCTGACGTGTACTATGCATTCCCTGTTCATTGCCGACACCCATAGCTTCCCGTTACTGAAGACTGAGCTGAGTAAATGAAGGGCTATAGCATGCTGAGAATGAGTCTTTGGTTCTGATCCTCAGAGTCATGCTCTGATCTGAAATCACTGAATATTACAGTCAAGGCCAAGATATTCTCTGCCATAATGCACTAAGAAGTAACTGATAGCAGTTTCTAGTAGTTAGCTTATACTTTCATTTTTACTAGTTTAATTAGCTATGGTATAGCTAATACCATATTTATCTGCCCAACCTACTCAGAACTTATGAAACTTTCATATTTTTAGAGAAAGCTATTCAGAAACTTTCCAATTAGCCTTTCTGTTTATTATTTCTTCTTTGCTCACCCATGAATTCTCCTTCTCACCTTTCTGCTCACTTGTACTTGTGTCACCCACACACATATGCACACATGTATGTACTGTTAAGTCATACATACTTCACTCATTAAATGATTCAACTGACTTAATTCATGCCTGTTCAAAACACAGAAACCACCAGTTCCCTTCAGTCTACCAACTCTCTTTCATCAAAATTGTCTTCACTCAGACATCTGAGTTTTCAGTTTTGGTCTCAGAATCTCTCGCAAACCAAAGAAGTTCAAACTTCATTTCTGAATGCTCCCCAGGATCAAGAACTCTTAGTTCAGCAAAGCATCATGAGTCCCCTCACTATGCATCTCTGTGGTCTCCTTTGCTCTCAGACAGTGCTCTCTTAAGAACTGCAAGTTTTATAGAGCTGAAAAGAGCTCTACAAAAGGATATAGTCGCCTGAAGTCTCAAGCCTGTGCTACAGTGTAGGAGAAATCCACAAATTCCAGCTATCTTTTCAGACACTTACTATTTATTCTGCCAGTTCAGTTCCTTGGTCCAGACTGTGTAACTCAACTGAGCAATCCCAACCATATTTAATCAAGAGGGGACTGATTATAGAGTGTAAGTACAAGACCAGGCTCTTCATGCTCTTCAAAGGGTACAGTGGGCTCATCCATTGGTGATATTATCCCTTTACCTATAATACCTTCATGGCTAGAACTACAATCCAGGGCTGATTCACCAGACATTATTGCAGGACAGGAAGATGTATTTTATAAACTAAGGAAGAAGGTGACCTGACTGAGGAAATACAAAAATCTCCATCTCGATATTGTACTTGATCTGATTAGAATTTCACATAAAAATGCTCAAACTTGTCTTGGAATAGGGGCTGTATCCAAATGTTCCCACTTAGACAAATGTTCTGATGCATGCTTTACGAAGTTAAACTTTTCTCCAGTCCCAAAACTCTGAGATTGTTTCCTGCAGTGCTCTGCTTATGAAAGTTGTGGTTTAGATACTTCACTGCACACAAGTGCTGCAGGATATGAAATCTGATCTGAAAAATATATGTCCCTGCAACCCAGTGTAAGTATCTAATCCCCCTGACAGGACAAGGGTATAAGACCCAACTCTGCCATCAGGGTTTCCCATTAGATAACTTTGGCTGCTCCCTATCCAACACAATGTCTATTTTGATTCTCATTCATGGATCTGATAACTAGAGACTTATGTGTTTAATTCAGCTGTGTAGCCACTCAGGTACCAAAACACAAGTACAGACACAGAACAATATTGCAGTAACCTTCCTTTACAGATTTAGTTAAGATTCTGCATGCTTTGTTTCTCATTTTCAATATTACATGGACCTTTGGAAGACTACAGCTTATTTCTGCAGCCTATCTAGTGTCACAACAAAAGTCACTGATGGGTAAGAAAAAGATAGCAATTAATAACATCAAATATTTTGAGAACCAATGATGTAGTTTGTTCTCACTATATCCTAGCAAGGTATCTGGATATAGACCTTCTTCCCACTCCTCTCTCTGCTGCTCCAGATTTCTATTTAAGTGAATTCAATAGATTATAGATGTTGTAATATGAAAATTAATTTGTTACATGTACAGTTCAGATATTAGTAATGCGACATGCCTCTCATGGTAAAAACGTCACAGGAAACAGTTATCTCATATACCTCATGTAGCAATGCAAGCCAGCCTTTTTCCACTATATATTATTTTTAATCTCTATATTGTGTAAGAGTTGAACCTTTGGTGGCCATGGGCCTGCAATTTGGGATCATATCTTCTTTCTGTAGGGCAGCCTGAATAAATAATTAAGAACTAGCAGAAATAAAACTACTAACTATATTCCTAAGGCCTAGTAGGCAGCTAAATATGAATCACTGCGAAACATCAACACATCATTTCTTTCTTGAAATAAGTAAGAGTTGAATATTTTGAGAATGTTATGAAGGTGTTGTTTTCATACTACAAACAAAACTAAGAGGATTTTAAAAAGATACCTTATCAAATGGTAAATAAAAGAGATAAAATTACTTGCTTTGCTGTTTTAAGTACATAAGAACTTCAAAGTTCAGGCACCTGTGTTCAGAGATCAGTCTAGAGTCCTGTTTTGCAATCATAAAGTACAATGACTAAATATCTTAAATATAGAACATAAAAATCCCATTCCAAATCTGAGAAATGCTAACAATAAACCACTTGTATGTAGGTGAAATATGCTTATTGTAACATTCAAATATTTACCCTAAATTCCAATTCTGAATGACTGCATGTGATAAAATGGCAGACCGGAATAAAGATATTTTGAGCTAAGTTTTATAGAAATTGAAGTAACTCAAGTAAACTTTAGCTAAAATTTAGCAACTGGTTTAAATATATTATGATACACTGTAGAATCCCACTGTTTTTTAAAGAATGACTGTACTAACAGATCTTCTCTATTTATGCAGTCCATAGTGGCTCCTGGGCTCTCATTTTTATGCTGTTCTCCAGAGACTGGCTCAATCCAATTTTATCCACCCATAGTCCTGAGCATATTGATTATCCCTGTACCCTTTTATTGGGGTCCAATCAGTTGAGCTGAATCTTAATCAAACAACCAAACATTTTATGTTGAAGTGTTGAAGTAAATGAGAGAAGCCACTTTCAGCTTGTTCATTTCAAACAAAATGCCAGAAAGGTTCCTGTAGCTGCAGGGTATTCTGGCTCCCAGATCAAACAAGCAAGGAGAACAAATTTTCCTATTGTATGTACTTTTTGAACTCTATGGATTCTCCAAGATTCAATCAAAAACCACAAGCAGACTTGCCCACTTCCGCAACGCCTGGGCTGATTAACAGCTTCCAATAAGGCTTGTGTTCAGGATGTTCAGTTATTTAGCTATGTCAGATATTTAAGCATTTGGACTAGATCTGATTTAGATTTCTCTAAAAATCAAATCTCATTATAGGATCAAAGGTCTGAGAGAAGAAAGCTCTTTGGATTTGGACTGCAAATAAAAGTCTCTAGGCTTTAAATGGAGAGTCGAGCAGCAAAAATTTTGAGCAGTGAACCACCCTCAGTTAACTCAGTTGAAAAAACGAGGTCCCATCTATGCATTCAGGTATTTCCAAGCCCTGGGGACCAGATTCCTTCTGAAAACAATAGTAGTCTGATTGTCCAAGTCCACCCTACTGGATGGAATGCCCTATTTCAGTAAAGCTGAAGATATTCAGACACAAATTTGAATCCTACAATTTAGTTGCCAGCGCATTTTCCTAAAAGGGTGAAAACCTGAGATTTGATCCTCTGAGTTTTCTAAATTTTTCTTTAAAAAGGTATAACTTAAATTACAGTAAGAAAGTTTTTGACCAGGATATTCTATCTATTTTTTTTTTTTTTTTTCTGGTCAAATTATTTTAACTATTACAGTACAATGTGTCTTGTGTTCTTGTTCTCGCTGGCCATGAGGCCAGAGTAAACAGTAACAATTTCATCAGGACAAGCACAGTGTGCTTTCTTCACCTTTTTAGCCCTCTAACTGAGGACCTTTTTCCTGTCATAATGGATCAGATGCTACTTGAAAGCCCCCACTGTACCAGGAAGTGAACTATGAGGGCTGCTTTGAAAGAAATGCCTCCTAATTTGCTATGTTGTCTCATAACATCAGAGACAGACGCTGGTGGTATGGCTGTAGAGGGTGCACCTTCCTGCCAATACTCCTTTACATTTTGTTTCTGCACGACAGATAGTAGCACTGGGGCAGTCTGACAGAATGGTGTCTGACATGGATATGCGTATGAATCAAAGATGTGTTACTGAATTCCTCCATGTGGAAAAAAATGACATCCATTGACATTCATTGATGCTTTCTGAACATTTCAGGAGATCACACAATGGATATGAGCACACTGAGGTGGTGGGTGATGAGTTGCAGCAGTGGTGGTAGTGACAGTGGGTCACACTTCCACTGGTACAGATTTTTATGTGCACAGCATGCAGACTCTTGTTCACTGCTGATGAAAATGCATAACCAGTGGTGCTAACTTTGTGGAAACATAGTATTCTGTAGCTAAGAATTTGTTCTATCAAATAGTGTTATTGTGCTCTTTGTATACCCATTGTAGTTTCCATGGAAACATGTAGGAGGTATTACTTTGGAGTGACCTACGTAATACTGGAGTTCTCTAAACCAGAGAGGCTTAAATGTTGAACCACTTAGACCAGGGATCTGTCAAATCACAGAGGGCAAACTGCCAATAGTGAAGGAATGTCATGTTCTTTTCAGGAAGTGCCCATGTGTGCCATAAAAAGGCACAGTTCTTTCAGTGTTCGTGGTCTCCAGGTAAAGAAGAGTTTGATATCATTATGTACTCAGGAGTTGGAACTTGATGATCCTTGAGGTCCCTTCCAACTCAGGCCATCCTATGATTTTGGAATTACACAGACAGCCTCAATTTCAATTCTAAACCTAAATTTTGTATTGGACCTACCTTCTAATGCCTAATGAATAAATTTATTATCTCAATGATCGTTTACTTCCTATGTACCTTTGAAGATCCAGACCAGTATTACAGCCTTCTGTGTCCTTCCTAAGTACCTCCAGCCTGTCACTAAAACTCTTTTACGGATGCTGTCAACAGCTGTCAGAGTATACAGCTGTCAGTGTGCTCATCAGCAACAGATCCCCCATGTTTGCTCGCTCCCACTGAGTGCACAATTCCCACAGAGCCCCAAAGTTATACTCCCTGGAGAACAAGAATGTCAAGGTACTCCCTGTAGCAGTCTTCTAGCACCCTGAAATATGTAACTAAGTTTTAAACCATTATTTCAGATCTAAGCCAACAACCACATGACTAGTCTATTATGGAACTTCAGCCATATCTTGCAAAAAAGCCTTTCACAATCAGAGTGGTATTTCATACTGGAAGCACTGAGCTGAGGAGAAGGAAACAAATGTAGCTTAAAATACCTTTCCTTAAGTTCTAGGGATCTAGTAGCATTATGTTGCCTTGATGCTTCTTTTGGTATACTACCTATAATGGCATTTGTGGCCATCATCTGGAAAATGGCTGTACTTCAATGTAATCTATTCATCTCTTTTCTTCTTGGACAAACTTTGGACATGACCCTACATGACGGATCAGGACCACTATAGCAGTGGAGCCTCCAGCATGCCTGCTCTGCAGAATGCCTGCTGCACTAGGTCTCTGTGGGCTCTTCTTAGGACAGACATTAGGCTTTTCTGCCCCATCTACCCTGTTTTCTATTGCTGTGTGATTAGCACAAGGTAACAAGCCATAGAAAAAAAGTAATAAGCCTAATTCAGACATGCTCAACACAGTCATAGCACTCCTTTGTAAAATTTATTTAATGCTTTTTAGATATGCTCAAGCAACACTGGTGGAAAAAAAAAATAATGCAACTCAAAGCATTTGTCTGGAATAACACTCAGTTCAGTGAAATTCTCTATCATGTTACATAATCTTCATTTACAAATAAAACAAAAATGTTTGTGGAAGTGCATGAACAGTAAGAAGCCCGTGGCTGTGGCATTTGATCTCTTCAGCCACGGTATGGAAACAGCATGTCTGTTCATCTACACAGCTACATCCAGAAAGCTATATGATGCAACTGGAGTCTAACCTCACATTTTTTCAAACAGGAGAATCACTGTAGCACTAAGCCAAAACAAAATTTGGGACAAAAAAATTACGCTGTCATCAGATGTCATATTCCTTAGAGTATTGACTAATTACACTAGCAGATTATCAACCGCAGTATCAGTACCAAAATACTGAGTTAGTTATTACACCTTTCCCTGTGTTGTTACATACTACATAAAATCTTTAAAAAAAAAAAAACAAAAACAAACCCTAAAAAATTTGAAGCTTTACTGCAAAAGTAATTAATGCAACAAAATGGTGTTTTTAAGTGCTAAAGAGATATGAAGCATTGTCTCCTCGTAGTGTGCTAAAGAGCAACAGCTGTACTTCATTTTAACTTGACGTGCTTCAGATCTCATATTCTTACAGGTATTTAATGATCCAAACATGATGGTCCTATAGAATAATTACGTATATGAAGGCTCAACTTCATATGTAATCTTTTAAAAAAGATGCTTCTGTAGAAACCTTGCTTTGGTTCTAACAGTGAGTAATCTCTTTAACAGTGGAAATGCTTTGGAGGGGTTGGAGACTATTGACCATGGATCTTTAGCACGGTTGATAATCAAATAATATTATTCCTTCTTGACAGACTCTTTGCTTCTTATTCCTTCCCAGTAGAGCCAGTACAAGGAGAACAGGTAGAGTGCAAGACAAACCATCAAATCATAGTGGTAAAGTGTTGCAGCAAACACAAGAAAGAAGAAGAAACAAAAGATTTTGCAACCAATCTGTTTTAAACCTGGAGACTCACTAGACAGCATCTGTTCTTCACTCTTCTGGTCAGGCATATCTGCAGAATGAGAAATGGTCTGTTTTTCATTCTGCGAGTCATCAAGCCAATTTAGTGTTTTTCCCTCAGTTATTAAATGGTGAGAATCAGAGCCTCTCCCAGCAACTTCTTTGGTAGCCTTACTAATTGAAATTTCTGGCCTCAATGACTTCTCCTGGTTGAACTCTGCTTGATGGAAACATTGACCTATACTGCTTCCTCTTCCTTCTCTAGCAACTGTTGTGTCTGAAGTGGAAGGTACTTCTTTTCTTTCAGCTTCAGGAAAGAGGCTTTCACTAATATGTTTCATTTCATTTGGCAGACTTAAATCATGTCCTGACTCAGCAACAACCTTTTCAATGACTTTGAATTCAGAGTGAATATATGGATGGTCCATGTCTGCTGCAGAAGATGCCAGTGGAGGGCTTTTGTTGTGGTAACTGGGTACAGTGTTTGTACCAGAAGTTGATGTTTCTGTTTGAGCTTTGACATGCAAATAGGAAGGTGTTCCAAGGTAGCTCTCTTCGCTATAGAGCTCTGCCAATTCCTCACTGTAGCGATGCCTCTGGGCACTCTGGGAATATTTAGATACTTCTTCTGAATGTAAACCCTGCCTCACACCTTCTTTCTTTTCTGCAGAAGAAGCCTTCACATCTGCTTCTGCAGGCGGAATATCTCCAGTGTCTGGTTTTGCTTTGGCACGTTTTTCCCTGCTACTGCACACAGACATCGTTTCTCCTTGCAGTGTTTCATGTACGCGTGCATTATAAATATCTAAAACTGATTCCTTTTCAAATTCGGTGTCATATAATACACCCACTGTGTTGAGTTGACAAAGAGCATAATGTGAACCATCATTTCTCCCTTCATGTGTATCAAACGCTGTTTCCTTTTCCTCTGTGGGCCTGTCACTTAGTGCAATCTCTTGAGGTAGCTTAGCAATTACTGCTTTTTCACTGGCAGACATTTTTTCTGGAGCACTTTCTGATGTTGTTTTAATTATATAAGCCATACCTGCCTCTGCTTTCCCTTTAATACTGTGCTCAGAGACAGGAGACTTCTCACAACTCTCTGCCTCTTGGCAGGTAAATAGCTCTCTTGTACAAGAGCTCTGAGCTCTTGCATCACTCCCTGCTGCCCACCGCACCCCACTATCTGCTCGCTTCCATGCCTGTCCAGTGGTGTTTTCTTCACTTTCCGTCCCCATCAGTCCTCTTTTATTTTCATTCTCTGTCTTTCCTCTGTCTTTTAACCTTGTGAATCCTCTGTGTTCCTGAGCATCTTCAGCTCTGCTTTCATCCTCTGGCAAGTAAGCCCCAGGTCTTGTTTGTGCAGGCCTGGCTCTGTGCTTGTTGTCCTCATCTGGCAGGAATGATGCGCTGAAGGCATGTTTTCTGTGAGACTTGAAAGGCCTGGGTGCTTCTTCCTCTCCGATTAGTGCTAAGTCTGCTATTTCAATGACTCTTTTCTCCTTCTCTGTATCAGTGCTATAATTCTTTTCCGACAATTCACGAACTCCTTTTTTGTGTGTATATTGGCTTTTTGTGGAATCTATTGAGACATCAGTGTATGCAAAAGTGTCAATATGTAAATCTCCTTTTAAATGTGCCTGATCTTTGCTTTCAATCATCTTGATTTTTCCTTCATTTTTGTCAGCAGCTGATGACAATGAATCCAGAGTTTGGTGAGACATTTTTGGCACTTGGTGCTCTGGAGCTGGATTAGCATTGCCATCCAGCATTCCTGTTATGCATGCTTTTAATTGCAAGGATTCATCGTGCACTGGAGAAATGGCTGCTGGTCTCATTTCACAGGCCTCTTTCGAGGTATCATCCTCACTGATGAATAACCTCTCCATCATCTTACTTCCTGAGGCATTATCTGCTTCACCTCTTGTAATATCTGTGTGGCTCTCTCCTCTTTGGCTTGAGACAGTAGCCGCAATATTGATAGCCTCATTCTGCTTTGTTCCAGGAAAGTATTTTACCGATGAAAGGGTTTCACTGATAGCAGTAGAATCCCAAGACTGTTCGCTGCTGTTTGCTGAGCCAGCAGAGACTTCCTTTCCTGATGGGTGACTATTATATCCTCCTATGGAATACTTAGCATTACCTTTTAATTCTTCTCCTATCACTTGTGAAGTATTTTCAGATAAGGAACTGATAGGCACTGGGTGCCTCAGCAAGTCGCTGCTTCTTTCTAAACAGGTTAGATTTTTGTCCAATCTTACAGTTTCACTTGGAAAATTAACTGGTTCTGTTGTGTCTAAATTCCTTTCATCTCTGGAAGAGGTACCTTTAGCTCCTGTGAAGTGCTGATTTAGCTGAAACAATAGAATAAAAAAGAATGATCAAAAAACGCTTTACAAAAAATGCGCCAAATGAATGAGGCAGGATTTTGTTATGGAAAGTTTTGTTTTCGGTAACAAAGCTTTTATGGAAACGTGTTCCAAACCATTTACAAAATTTGCATTGTATGTATTTTTTAACATAGGTAATGAGCTTTATGGTGGCACTGAAAGGAGCGGGAAATAAAATAGAATTCAGAACCCTCTCTCTTTATTCATGAGTTCAGTAAGCTGCTAGTGCATTTTATACAAATTAAATCTGAAGAGAATATTCCCTTAAAGGGAGGCTAATTCATTCTCTGCACATTCAGTTCTAGGTTTGGAGAGAGAGAGGCATTGGGGAGGGGGAGGATTGGCACTTAAATGAGGGCAGTGATACAGTACATCAAAGCCTGGTAATGTACAGTATTGTCCAGTAAAACAAAGACACATTTCACACTGACAAATACTGTAAGGATTATCTTTGCTTCATTTCTCTCAGGGACCATTTTACAGGCTTCAAACCAGACTGATTTTAGACAATCTAGTAAGACATGAGTTGGAAATGAGATTAGTGAAGTAAAAGGCCAGAAACTAATCACTCTCCCTCCTAGCTCCCATATATCATATTGTATTATTCAGCTATGGCTGCTTGTCATTGCACTCTCTTTTCACTTTAGCATAGTCACACTGATAGCACTAGCTGATCAATTAGAGGCTAGCTTCTTGGGCACCCCTTTATGCATTTGCACTTGCTGTAGATACCCCCGTCACAGTTTCTCTTATTAATATGTTTTCTGCAAAGCCTCTGCAAACTATTAATAGTAAAACGTCACTCAAAGAAAAGTGAGGGAGCTAATGTCTCTGCAAATTCTGTTTTAATGACCCTCTGCCAACCAGTGCTCAAGTGTATTTGAGTTCTTCGGTGATGCCAACTGTCAGGATTTAACAGTGAGATGCCTGTGTTTTTTTCCCCTCCTCATAACTGACATTTGCATGATCTCAATAATTATATGCAAATCTTACGATTTCCCCTTCTTCTCACATAAGGCTCATGTTACTTGTCAACTGCACAGCTGTCTTGTGAGCCAATGCCTGTGCGTTTCAAAGATTTGGTTGTATTTCCATCTATTATAAGCCTTCATTGTTTAATTCATTAAAGAGCGCATAGTGCAAATTAACATCTAAATTATAGCTCCCCCTTCATTTATTGTACAGACAATCCTGGCAATTGATAAACAAACGGTTATATTTGATCCTGCTTTTTGTAACAGAGTGGACTGAGAACAACAAGGGATTCTGAGGTCCTCCTTTTTTATGTTTCATCACAAAAGGAAAAAAAAAAAGAGAGAGAGACGGGTTGACTTTCAGGCAGTGAAATATCCCACAGTAGGCAACAATTTTAAACTTTTTTGGAGAAAAGGCAAGAAAAAAAAATATTCAAATAAGAGGAATTTATTCTCTCTCTATCAATAAAAAAAAAAAAGAAAAGGTTCCCATCTTCCTCTCCCGTCTGATTCAGCATTCACATTTTCACAGGTGATAGCTGTTATAATCTATGATTATGAATCTATGTGCCCAAATGATCGTGAGCTGAGAACAGACACTGGGAATAATAAATTGCTGTATGTGTCTCATTTATTGCCATTTTTCTTTTTCATACTGAAAACATAAGCCAAACCACACACATGCACACACACAAATCCAAATAGATTGAATGTTCACTCAGTGTAAAATTTATTATAACAAATTTAGTACCAAATACTGATATAGAAAGATGTGCTATATAAATATGTGTATGTATTTTGTTCATACAGCGTATTACATAGTTTATCTTTGAAAACAACTAAAAGCAAGCAGTACTGTAAATAAGAGAATTATACTGAATGTAAAGCATTTCTACAAGAATGTACCTATCCTAGAGACTAGGATGAGATCTTTGAAATATTAGTCTTCTAATTCCTTCAAACCATCACTTAGAGCCTCCGGTAAAGAGGTAAAAGGGAGAAGTCATTAATTTAAGACCAGAAAAAGTTGATGCACTGTGCTGAAATCAAAGCACCTTCTATTGTCGAATCAGTTAGAAATTCAATGAAAGTACAGACCAAGGCTTTACATTTGTAAATTAGTACATCAGTCAGCTCTGTTAAAAGGGGGCATTTCACCAGCTTTGAAGCGTAAATGGATTCATATCATTTAATACTGTAGATATAATTGTATAACACTTACCAGCAACTCTAATTCTTTTTCATCATCTTCGTGATCACCCTGGTTGTATTCTGCATTATTATCTTTTATATTTTCATTAGCTGGTGCACTCTCTTTGTCTTCTGCTTGTGAACAAACAATCTCTGGGATGTTTGCATCTGAAGAATTAACAAAAACATGCTTGAATAATTTCCATGGGATTATTTGTTACACTTCTTTAATTAACATGAGCACTAAGAAAGAACTAATTAAACCAGGTGTAGTACCTGAAGTCCTTGAATTATTCCATATGTCACCATCAGATGTTTCCGATATTTCTTCTTTGCTGTTAAACAAAAAGAAACTTTCTGTGTTATTCTGCAGAAAAAATGTTGTTCCAATTTCTCTTAGACTCAGTTAGAAAGACAGCTGGATAATTACACCAAATTTTGAATGCTGTTTGAAATTCTGAAGATAACAGCCTTATCAAAAGTAGTTTCTTTGAATGACCTGGTATTAAGTTTCGGACAAAGAAAGAATCAGCCAAGAAAATGAAAATGTGTTGACCTTCAAATTACATTACAAAGCTGATAGGTTTTCCCAGGCCTTTTCTGAGAAAGCAGCACAAAGGTGATTAGATGGGTCATTGACAGGCGAGAGTAACTTTGGGGTCAGACAACAGTCTGCAAGGATATATGCTCACAGGAGACTGGAACTCTCATTTGCTTATATTTTTTCAAATATCTGTATACAGAGATTGCTGGAAAAAGACGTATTTGTAACCTGAAACAAATCAAAAGATTATTTCTGTGTGCATACAGTAGAGATCCTGTTGCTAAGCTGTGGATGGCCGACAGGAATGAATTCTGCTTCCCTGCAGCCAATGCATTTTTTACCATTGCTTTTGCTGTCGTGAAAACAAAAGCCAGGTCCAACACAGCAAACACCTACAGGCAGTAGTACCAATGCAAAATGATAGCAGTTGGAATTGTCTGTCATAGGGATGCAACCTTTAGTAAAAAGGGGAAAAAAATGTGAAAAGGATGGCACTTATGTAAAATGTGAATTATGATGTCACTCCTAATGCTTTTCTATGAGATGGATTATTTTTTTTTTTCTTTTAATTTATGCATTTTTCAGCCACCCATCCCCCTGTATTACTGAAAGTTAGTTTCTAATTTTCAAATATTAATCTTTTCCCTTTCTATATAGTCTTAGGGTTTGGCTGGTTTTGGTGTATTTTTGTTGTTTTTCTTTTTTCATTCATATTGATATAACATTAACTCTGCCACTTAAAATGCTTAATTCAGAAAGAAGATGCTAAATTTATACTTCATTAAAAGGTACTAGACACTGAGTGTCACCAGCTTCTAAAAATCCAGCCTTTCCAGGGATTGCCAGACAAAAGCAGACAGAAGATCTTTCCAGTCTAGCATCTGATCTCTGACTCTGGCCACCATCAGATACTTCAGGGGTAAACATAAAGTTATTGTAGGAAAAGATATGGGATAATCTGAATCACCCTACTAAATTTTTTCTTGGGCTTTTGTTAGACATTTGTCCCCAAGGCATCAGATTTAACACTCTTTCAGTAGTTCTTTTTTTTTTTTTTCCCCATTAATTGCAATAATGCTGAATATTCTTGTTATCCATATGAATGTCACGTCACTTTTGAGTTCTGTTACATGTATAGCCTCCACACATTTCTCCCTCTCCTACTCACACCGAGTTGTACGTTACTCTGCCAACAGCTGCTGTAATCAGAATAATTTGCATTTCATCCTGAAAAGGCTGGCAGTGAAAGGCCTACTTTATCTTCAGATCTGTACATTTTTTAAGGTAAAACATTACCGATCATTACTGATTCATCATTATATTTTTACTGTTACTGTTACATACTAGTTTTAATGTTACATGAAGAACCCTGTTTTGTTCAATCCCTTTGCAACTTTTTCAGCTACCTGCATCCATAAACCTAGATATATGGAGTAAGTTGGGACTTAACCATGAGACAGATGCATACAAAAGTTTAGTTGCTAATGGGATATCTGCAAAAGCCTTAAGTTTGGAACCAAAACTCTGTATATCATGTGAGCTGAGTTAGTCGTCCAAAATAATGATCTCAAAATCACATGGGTTGAGCAGAGGATCTCCTACTTTTATCCATGAATGTAAATAGCTAACTGCAGCTTTCAGCTACATGGATACAACTCTCAAGAAGCAGAGGTGGCATCTTTTGCTGCTAGACAGAGTCCTCACCTGCTCCTTCAAGAAATGGAGTATGACCCACTCTAGTCCTTCAAGAAGCACACCCAGATGAAAAGATGCCTGTATCTGAGTAATAGTGTACTGTCAGTGGAGCTTGCATACAAAATGCAGTTCCACACTCAAATTCAGTCACAGCCCCAGGAGATTAAAAAATACACTGCAAACACACCCAAAAACTACCCGAGTGACTGCTGCTCTTGAAGTTGAATGTACTAGCGTGACTCTTTAGCTTATTCTTAGAATCATAGAATCACTAAGGTTGGAAAAGACCTAAAAGATCATCCACTCCAACCATTCACCTATTACTAATAGCTCCCACTAAACCACGTCCCTCAACACAACATGCAGTCTTTCCTTGAACACCCCCAGGGTCGGTGACTCCACCTCCTCCCTGGGCAGTCCATTCCAGTGCCTGACCACCCTTTCTGAGAAGTAATACTTCCTAATGTCCAACCTGAATCTCCCTGCCGTAGCTCTTCATTTCAAGGAGGAAAAATAAATAAATAAATAAAGGACTGGATTCTGTCTCCAGTCCCATGTGCTTCTTATTCAGTGATTATTTTTGTTTTTAACAAACCTCTATTTGGTGTAAAATACAATCACTATTGAGTATGACTATTAAGAAGGAGAATCTCTTTCTGAATGTATATAGCTGCTTTGAGGTGGATGCCAGAATGTGTCTTAGCTTCTTAGCCTTAGTTTCCTAAGCACCTGTGCTCAGGCAGTTGTTGTGTACATCGCCCCTGTCATCACTGATGAGAGACTAATGGTTCTGAAGAGAGATTCGCTTTCTCTGTTTGGGACATCGCCAGTGAGATGGAGAGAAATACCCTTTGAAGGAGCTTCTCTGCCTCTGGAGGAACTGACCATAAAATAAATCTACAGTGACTGCCCTAGGCTGAGACCAAAAGTTTTAGATAACTAATGTAAGCTGAACTGAATCCCACAAGAAGACTCCAAATCCAAACTGGAAAGTATCTAACGAGTTTTAGCAGCTGGGACTGTGCCACATTATGTGTGACCTGAGCATCTCAGTTTTACTTGTCTGTTTGTCTTAACCCTTGTTCCAGTATCATCTAAAGCCCTGAACCACAGGTTTCTTTTCACAGCTGTAACAGATAATAAATATCAATGATAATATAACCCCACGGCATGAATCTACAGCAGAAGAAAATAGTGCACCACTTCAGGGTTTCTAACATGACTTTTTCCTTGTTGCACTGAATTTTATAGAGATTGTTGGCTTATAGCCCATAATTTGTTCACCTCTGTCCTGCAAATGCATGGCTGCAGGGAAATTCAGTGCAATTGTTTTCCTTATTTTACTTCTACATCAGAAATATCTGTCCTCATATAATTATTCTAGTGGGAAATCTGAAGTTAACCTACATTGAGGATATTAATACTGCAGTCTTTGAGGATCACAGTACACATAAAACAATAGTAATTTAACAGCACTATTTTAATCCAAGAAATGTCATGAAGGTGCTGAGTCCATAGGTTGATATAACTAAAGAACAATCTTAAATGTCTATGTACACCTTAAAGAGTCAAATATCTCCAAAAAGCCTATAAATATTGGCCATTTCAATAAACAGTGATAAATAGATACGAACAAATCTCTACTATTAAAACATTTAATCAGTTTTTAACACTGCTTTTCAAGAGTGTTTTTTCTTCTTTGCTCTTCATGGAAGCTGTTTGTCTAGTTAGCTAAGTAAACTGTTAGCATAATTCAGCTTTTGTGTTCTAAATTAATTAACACACTGTGGTTTTCAGGGATCTAAATGTACCTACACTGCGTATTGACAGGCACAAAATTTGTGTTCAGTTTTAAAACGTTTATTTTAATTTTTAAATGAAACTGGATATTCTGACAAAAATGCAAGTTAGAAAAAATCCTGAGAGTTTCTACCAGCTTCAAAAAATACTTCTGCTTGTACAATTCACTCTTGGTGGAACTAACATTCATTCGGACCAACTGATAAAAAGAAATAGGAATGCAAATTTGGGTATAATTTTGCCTTTAGAGAGAGTACAAAGGCAAAGCTCAGGCACCAGTTAGTAGGACTGAGGGGACCGGAGCGGTGATGGACATTATGGAAAAGATTTCAACGGTCTCAAAGTTATTCAAAATTTGTGTCCCAGAGAAGAATGTAAATTTGAATCCAAAGATGATCACCTAAAGATGTAAAGAATAGAGAATAGATGAGTGATGTAATAATGCTAAAAAAAATAATAAGATAAAAAAAGGTATCGTTTTGACTTCAGAAGGTATTGGGATAAAGTAAGATATGGCAAAGATCTGGAATTAACCTTTTTTGGTTAAATAGGATTTTTAGAGGAGAGGTTTGATCATGATTTCAGATAAGTTATGTATAATTCCACAATCAAAAGACTTCTCTGAAGCTTTTCTACCTCAGAGCTGGCAGTGGGACAGAGTCTCATTTAGAAGAACACAGTGAGCAAGGTATAACTGATGGGAAAATAGACTTAGAAAATGGTATTATTTAATTCAGTCTGGGAGCAGAACTTCTTTAGATATGCTCCAGTTAAGAGAATCATATAAACTCCAACCCAAAATAGTGACAGACCCAAGAGAGGAAATAACACATAGTTGAAATTCTTTTCTATTTGAATCTATCATTTTGGTCCAGATACTTTTGTAACAGCATCAGAATACAAAGAAAAAGATTTAGGAAAAAGAGAAGTATTGTCTGGCAACTTTGGACACAAGTGTTTTCAAAAAATCATCACCGTAGACAAAACTTAAATGAGAGAATAAATACAGATAAACAGAAAATGACATAAAAAGTGCCAGACTCACCTGATAATGTCTGTCTTTGTTAAGATTACTGTATTTCCCTTGTCTAAAAATCATTTATCTGATCTATCTGGACTTCATTAAAGCATTTGTTATGCGGCCACTTGGGAAATTTATTAATTAAACTGGAGAGGAGGGAGATCAGAGCAGGAGCTCAGAGGTGGGAGAGGGGCTTGGTGCCAAGCGGGGCCTCACAAGCCTGGCTGTGCCGAGCTGGCAGACGACACACTGGAATTCAAGAGGACCGGCCGTGTGATCACTCAGTCATTTTATTACAGACCACAGCACAAAAAGTCAAAGTTAAATTAAATCTGTGGCAGATAGGAAGTTGGGAGACATCACCATCACAGAGGAGGATTGAGAGAAATCTAAGGCCTGGAGGATCAGAATAATAGATAAGGGATGCACTTCAAAATTATGAAGTGCCAAGCTACACATTTTGGGATTCGAAAGAGTTTCTTCTGCAAAATGAGGGTTCAGAAACTGAAAGGAACAGATGAATAAGGAAAATCTGAGTTTGTTTTTGTCAGACAGCATTTCCAAGCCATCAATGAGAACTGGCAATATGCTGGGGAGGATATGCCTTGTAACAAAGGATTTCCAGTAACTTACAAGGCACTGGTAAGAACTCTTTACCAGTTCAAGAACTTCAGGAAATATTATTTCAGACTGGAACAGGTGCAGAAGAGGACTACAAGAAGATGAGCAGATGAAAATGATAACCAAGGAGACAAACAGTGCATTTCTATTTTCAGTTCAGCAAAATACATTTGGAGAAGAGAAATAGAAGTCCTCTTTTAATAAATAATAAGAATGTAGGAAAGATATTAACCAGCAAAACTCTATTAATATATTAATAAAAAGAGAGACCTGTGGAAACTTAAGATTTATTAACACTAGAAAAGTACATCCTATACTATTTTTTTTTTCAGTGAGATTAACAGACAGACTAAACTGAGAAGGTCACGGCATAGAAACATACTTTTGTGAGTGGTCTCATACAACACATTTCCCTAGGAATAAGACCTCACAATCCCCTACGCCCAGTCCAGCCCTATTTCATATACAGTTGTATGCCCTGAGAGTTACACTTTCAGAAATGCTAAGAAAGCTAAAATAAGAGGCTAGCAAGATCTAAGTGTTAACTAAACAATGATGGTTTCATTTTCAAGTCTAATTCCTAGATGTAAGAAGAGACTAATGTGGTATCAAAGTTTGATACCATGGATGCTTTTGGATCTGGTGCTGTAAATAGCCAGACCCTCTGAAGAATGATGCCACTGTGATGCAAACAACATATGATATGCTTGAAAAGAAGTAATGAAACATGACGGTAATGTTTTAGTGAGAAGCAGAACAGCAAAAAGCATATTTGTGCAGGAAAGGGTCTGGGTTTGAGAAGTCACTGGGATCAAACAAAAATCCCTCAGAATTGTAACCCCACAGAGCTGGAGAGAAAAGTAAAGATTGGGCTGGGGTGAGCACTCTTGATTTGGTTTGATTATGCTGTGCATCATTTACAGCAAAAGCACTAATAATAATAATAAAAAGCTAAGGAAAAAGGAATTTGGGAAAGAAGTAGAAAAGTCCAAGAATGCATATAGATCAAAATAAAACTTTAACATTTTAATAAATGTATGACACAATGGAAGATTGCTTTGTTGGTTTAGGTTTTGCTGTTGTTGTTTTTCACTGATACCAGGCCTGTACACAGTTGGTACTCTGGAAGATTACACTTAAAATATTGCACTGCTGATGTCAAAATACCAGTGGGATGGGGGAGTAAATACTAATAACACCAAAAAAATGCAGAGGAAAAAAAAGGCAGTATTGTACACAACTGTAACAACAAAAATCTTAAGCTTGTTCCTTGTCTCATTACTGTGGTAAAACAACCACTAGTGGTATACGTCCCAGCCATCCTCTGATATCTCAGCAAAAATCATGTCCTGGTCTGTCTTTGTACAGCTCCTGAAAGGGATTAAGGATCCACCAAGAATCACAGCACGTGGATGTCTGTAGCACTTTTCTAGTGATGAGTTCTCCATAATTAATTCTATCTTCATCACTGAATATACGAACTGAACATTTAATAGTAAAGATAATCTCATTCATTGTCTCCATAAGACTAAGTCTAGAACTCACTATAGGGAGAAATCTCTTCCTTGTTTAAATGGAAGCCTGTGCTATCAATTGGTGAAATAACAGCTTTGTAATGAAAACTTCCAGATTTCTTATGACATGTGGCTCCAGTACCCATTATATATTAGTCCCAAGCCTGAGCACTGCTGGAGAATCCACACTGTAGCTCAAGAAGGGGTTGTATAACCTTGGCTTGATGCTACCTTTCTGCTTCTTACTGCCTTGCTTCAGTGTGCCTCAGCACAAGCTGGGACTTTCACTTAGCATGAATGACAGGGAGGCTGAGGATTATCAACCCATGCCCAATCCTACACTGTTGTAAGAAGCAGAGAATTTCTAACCAGGGAGCTGTATCCATGGGAGGGCCTCCAAACAGCCTCCCCATACAGCAATGCTTCCCCTGCAATTTCAGTGTGCTTGAAAGTCAAGAGGCCACAAAATACCTCCAGCAGAGGTGCATGAATTCCTTTATGGGCAACCACCCACAAGCTGTAGAGAGGCATCATGAGGTGCTTAGTCCTTGCAGGAAGGAGCCAGGGTGCTGGGTGGCAGGGTCTAGCCTGCAACTCCAGTGCTGTTTGCAGACTGCACCTGCCCAGGCCCTGAGCTCCCTGAGGCTAAAGAGAAAGAGCCTTCGGAAAGCTAAGGAGAGAAATCACTGCTGTTGCAGGAACTGGTGCTTATTTCTGACTTGTTTACCTGCACATTTTGTCTAAACGAAGGCAGAATATTATTTTTATGAACAGTATGCTCTCATTTGGAATTGACACTAATGAATGCAAGGCCCTTTCCCCCTCTTGTTTGTACCATCAAATTAATTAGCTCTATTGTGACATCAGTATTTTTCTCAAGCAGTTCAAGGCTTCAGCGTTTTCCTTTCTTTTTCTAAAGGGCATCTTCAGTGCCCTTTATCTACCATAAGAATCATGCCTCACTTGGATTTTTCACAACTAATGCTGTTTATTATAAAAACTGATTGTGATGTGAAGATTGTTATACTGTGTGGCAAATTGCCCAAACAATTACTGTAAATGCATAAGCCATAAACTGTACTGCCAAGGACACTGGTAGGTTAGCTTCTATAAAAGAAACAATTAGAGTCTGAGGTGAAAATAATAGAGATGAGATGACAGTTATTGAAAAGGCAGAACATCCAGTTTAATGTTGTAAATATAGGTTTGTGGATTACAGTGATGGTTTTAAAGTGTTCATGTCTTATTGAATGGAATAGAATATTACATACTTAAGAATGGGACCGTAATTATTATTCCTTTTTAATTGTGATGTCTGATGCATTTGTGAGCAGTTGTTGAGAACATCCTCACATTATACTGATCCTAGTTCTAAATTATCATTCTGCTCCAAGGGTTTTCTTCTTCTTCTTCTTCTTTTTTTTTTTTTTTTTATTTTACTTTTGTAGCATTTTGTTGTTCAGGGTCTGTTCTGAACAAAGTATTTTCTCTTGAGGAACTTGGAGTGCTTAGAGGGTTACAGCAATAATTATTTCAGTTTCAGCCTACACACTTCACTGCTTTAAATCATCATTATAAGTTTCATCCCTCAGCAACTCCTGCTGAGACATTCTTAAACTCCTAAAAACCATTAGATAAGAATAGCTTTTCTTTATAACAATTTGTATATAGAAGTATTGATAATAATTTGCTAGAAATTAAGGGAATATATTTTGCAGAGGAATCATCTAAATCCACAATAAGCTTTTGTGCTTACTAAAGAATTTCAGTCATTTGAACAAGATTTGTTTCATATGAAGAAAAAGTATATGCACTGTACATGAGGGTGCATTGCCATAGACTTTGGTAGATGCAAAAGTACATATATTTTAAAAATATGAGTAAAGAAATGCTACTACATTAATTAAAATTTAATTTAATTAAAATTAAAGTCATCAGCTCTTCTAAGAGAGGGCATAGGGATAATATTCAAATATTGAATCCTGTGGTGTTGGCACTTGCCAACTTGACACAGAATTATGATTGACCACAATGACAGAGGTCCTGGGCATGCAAAATCAAAGCTGCAAAGAGCCTGTCCATGATTTGCAAGGACAGAACAAAGTGAGCAACAGAACACCAGGCAGAAAGAAAGGCCATCAATGTCAACACTGCAGCGAATGTGATCTCTGAAGTACCAAATCCATTAGTAGGGAGAAAAAAAAAAAAAAAAAAAAAACAAACCAATAGTTAAAGTGGCTCTAAAAGAAAGTTTCAAGGGAACTAAGTGCTCAGCTGTACCACCTTTCAGGGAAATGTTCTAAGTCATTTTCAGGCTTTTACATATTGTTAAGAGGAGCTGATCTTAATGCTTGCACTTGAAGTAGGGGCATTGCAGCCCTGTTGGAATCCATTTGAGGGAGTCTGAAGCTCAGGTAGCACTGTTTCTTAGTTCTGGTTTGCAATTTGCACTCCTAACACACATCCAAATTTCTACCTGCAGGACAGTTCTATTTGGAAATATGGCCAGTTCCTACCTCAGTAGTTTTGGCATCATATGATCCCTCTTTGTGTGTTACATGTGCCTGCACAGCATTGCTATTGCATGTCAGTTCAGTGTGCGTGTCGTGTGTGGTAGTACCATTGACTTCTATTTCTGTTTAGTTTTTTAAGGAGGTATTTTAAGAGCAGGAAAACAACGGAAAAAAAATAAGCAAACTGGAAAACAATAGTTTCAACTGTTTTGGTTAGGTTCTAAACCAATTGAGATCACAAGGGAAAAGATTCAGAAATTAAAGGAAAAACTGAAAAAAACAAGCAAACAAACAGCAATAATAATAATAATAATAATCAGCCATAACTGAATGAACATGGGTGAAATGTGTGAACATTAAGTAGAAAATACAGATTGTTTTTTAATATTATGCCATTACAAGAGGTCCTATTAGAATGAAGCTATATGTAAAATCAGAACCCTTATTACAAATCTAAGCCAGATTGATTTTCTTATGTGACCTTCAACTACCAACAGTCTTAGAGAAGGCTCAATCTAGTTCTTAGTAAATAGGTGTCACCAAACAAACAGGACTGACACTAATTAGCTCCCTTGTTGATAGTCAGGACACAGAGGGTAGAGACATGGAGACTGACCCGCTCATCATTAAGTGGTAGGTGAGGATATTTGCACAATGGCATGACTATGGTTTGCAAAGCAGCTACCATTTTGAAACTATGCTGTGAACAGAAGACTGTATTATCAGTTTAGCAACCCTCATAAGCAGTTTGCACAAAAATAGAGCCAAAAAGAATCTCAATTTACATATATGAAATTTAAGAAAGAGAATATTAGTTAGCATTATTTTCCTACCTAGTGGAAATACCTCTTAGTTTTGGTCATCTCATCTAAGAAAAGGGGTTGAAACCAGAAAAGAACAAAAAGTATGCCTGGGAAAGGACAATAATAGACTGCCAGCAGGTTCTAAACAAGGAGAAACTGGTAAAGAGTTTTGGAAAGTGAGAAAAGATGTTGTGAATAAATGGTATACAGTATGATGATTAATAGTATCTAGGGGGACAATTGATCAAGAGAGCAGCTGTGTGGGAATTTGAATGTGTGTTATTTTTTTTTTTTTTAAGAAAATTCCCAATAGGATTCAGACAATGTTTGCAATAAACCTATTTTTATTAAGATTATTGGATTGGTGCTATCCAGGGGATTATATTTTCCAATTACTAATATTTTCATTTTTCAGTCTTAGTTTATGATTGAAGCAGGGACATAGGTGGCACAGAACAAAATGCTTTGGCCTGGTTTGGGATGAGAATAATCATAGCCTCAAAGCAAACAGAGTCCCAAGAAATTAGTCTTTATTTTCTAGCTCATTAAAAAAGACCTTGAGTTTTAATAGCAAAACATTCGTACTTTTTTTTGAAGTACAGTTGAGTGTCTGTCCATTTGAAGATTTTAGTGCCTGTATGTTTGAAATGGGAGCAAAACTCCAATTTGGTGCCGGATTCTAACCGTTAGCATAGCCAAATCTATCCTCAAATCTCATTACTATAGGAATGAAGAATACAGAAAAACCCACGCACGAGTCTCAAAATTAAGCCACAGTAACTACAAGCAGGAAGACTGCAACTTTAGTCAGAATCTTTTACAACTCTGTTGCAAATGTGGTACCTTATTATGATACCTACATTTAAAAAAATAAATAAATCGGTGACTTTTTGCAGAGCTGTTTTGTACACAAATGGGTCAAAAAACTAATATAGTACCTCAATAGATTGGGCTTGATACTTCAGCAAGAAAGTTCTCTAAGGAGAGATTCCTTTGGGTACAGCTAGAAGATCTATTGACAGCTCCGGTGTGAATTAGCAGTGCAGCACCTTGCTACTGGGGTGACTATCTCCAGGGCCAAAAAGAGGAAAAAATATCACTTAGGAGTCAAGTATGCTAAAGTCTGCGCTTAGGCTGAAGTTTGTGTGGAAGGGCCATTGTCAAATATTAAAATGATGTTGTAGAAAGGTTTTGGAAGTGGAGAACGTCTGTTCTTGCTTCTTTTTCTCCCACTGCTTTACAAGATGTAAAGAGAGAAAAGCAAGTACCATCAACAAGTCTTATATTTCTGCCGAGCTGCATCTATTTAGGATAGCTCACAGGGGAAAAAGACCTTACGTTCTGTGGAAAAAAAAAAAAGCAGTCCGTTTCCAGCAAGTCAGGGGACAGTCATTTCCTAGAGGCTGACTGCAGTATGCTGAGGCACGTACACAGGAAGATGACAGATGCCTCAGAGATAGATGGCAGTCAGGTGAGGCAAAAGCACAGACTGCCACCCTTGGAGTGAACAGAATGGGTGACTACAGAAATTCTTAGTCAGCCACTCTTGAGAGAGTTCTCCTATGCTCTACGACTTGGAAAGCACTTCTAAGCTCAGTAAATACCCCAACAAGCTGAAATATCCAGGTGTTATCACAATAAGAAGAGATTTGTATAACATTTTTTTCCATGTTTTCTTACTGTCACAGAGGAAGAAAGTCACAGCATGATGCACATCATAAAGATGTGGAATGTAATCCAGTGAATATTAGTACAGACTTACTGGAGTCACTGGGAACAGAGAAAAACTGACAAATTCTGCAACCCTCTGTGATATGAAATCATCAAGGCTTGAACATCTTACACCACTAACAGCCATAAACTTTATTGTGGGAACAACCATTATGCATCAGTGCAAAATTTACAGGCAAATTCACTAGGTACACCTAAGTGTTTGCACTTGTGTGTATGTAAATAAGTATGAAAGAACTGCCAGCTTCACCTAGTCCATGTGGACTCCTTACAGAAGCACTACATTCAGTTGCATAGTTCAGTGCTCTTCAGTACTCTTTAGGACTGTTATTAGTAACCAGCAGTAATAAATCTTTTGGGTTTGCTGTCAAGAGTATCAGCTGGCTCCACAAATCAGGAGGAGAGTGGAGAGACAGTCAGAAAACCAAGCCCCCCATTATGCCTTGGCATATCAACTAAATATTTTTGTGCGTGTCACTGGAGGCCTAGGGATCAAATAGCTATTTCTAACATGCTCCCTCAGTGTTAAAAGGTCTTGGCTCTTCCTTTGCCCTGAGGCAGGGACTGCATTTAACTTGCAAAATACTTGTTTGGGCCATTTTTTTTCTATCTTTTGTGACTGAAGAAATAATCCATTCATAATCCATATAAAAATATGATAGGTGATTGATTAGTTCTTCGGAGTTCAGTTATAGCTGAATCACTTGCTTCAATTTTAGGGCTGGATCGTGGCTTAAAGTTCATAATCAGAACAAACAGCTCAGATGACACTTAGTGAATGTATTGATTAAATATGACTCTAGTGCTCTCAGTTAATGTCTCACTGACTTTAAACATATTTCCAGGTCTAACATTAACCAAGACAAGGTGAATGTGATTGAATATATATTTTTTCCATTTGAACATTTATGACCTGCAATACCTGAACAGTGGACAGAAGACAGAGCACTGAAATGTTCCTTACCAGCTAGGGCCAGTTCACAAAATAGATAACTAACCAAACAAAAGAATAATTGAACAATGGAATACTGGATTTCCTTTAGTAATGTATTTCTATTTGTCCACAGGTATGCCACGGGTATGACTTGCAGGTGTCTATTTGCTGTGTGCATACCATTCTCACCTATAACTTCCACCTGTTTCTTCTGCACTTCTCTGATAGTGTTCAAAACCTTATGCTACTATCTTAGGTATGTAACCATAGAGTCTTCAAGATATTTCATAATTCAAACAGGAAAGGCTGTCAATGTGGTCTACCTGGACTTCAGTAAGGCCTTTGTCACTGTCCCCCATAACATTCTGGTAGAGAAGCTGGCTGCCCGTGGTTTGGATGGGTGCACGCTCCGCTGGGTGAAGAACTGGTTGGATGGCCGGGCCCAGAGAGTTGTGGTCAATGGAGTGGAATCCAGTTGGCAGCCGGTCACAAGTGGCGTCCCCCAGGGCTCGGTGCTTGGGCCACTTCTGTTTAACATCTTCATTGATGATTTGGATGAGGGGATTGAGTGCACCCTCAGTAAGTTCGCAGACGACACTAAGCTGGGAGGGAGTGTTGATCTGCCTGAGGGGAGAAGGGCACTACAGAGGGACCTGGATAGACTTGATCGATGGGCCAAGGTTAACGGAATGAGTTTCAACACGGCCAAGTGTCGGGTCCTGCATTTTGGTCACAACAACCCCAGGCAACCCTACAGGCTTGGGGAGGTGTGGCTGGAAAGCTCCCAGACGGAAAGGGACCTTGGTGTGCTGATGGACAGTCGGCTGAATATGAGCCAGCAGTGTGCCCAGGTGGCCAAGAGGGCCAATGGCATCCTGGCATGTATTAAGATTGGTGTGGTGAGCAGGACTAAGGAAGTCATCCTGCCTCTGTACTCAGCATTAGTGAGGCCTCACCTCGAGTACTGTGTCCAGTTTTAGGCACCTCAGCACAAGAAGGACATGGAGGTACTGGAGCAGGTCCAGAGAAGGCTCATGAAGGACTTGGAGAATCAGCCCTATGAGAAGAGGCTAAGGAAGCTGGGGCTGTTTAGTCTGAGGAAGAGGAGGCTGAGGGGAGACCTTATTGCTGTCTTCCAGTACCTGAAAGGTTCTTACAGTGAGAGTGGGGCAGGTCTCTTCTCACTAGTAACATGTGACAGGACGAGGGGAAATGGCCTCAAGTTGCACCAGGGCAAGTTTAGGTTGGATATTAGGAAGAACTTCTTTACAGAAAGGGTAGTTAGGTACTGGAATGGGCTCCCCAGGGAGGTGGTTGAATCGCCATCCCTAGATGTGTTTAAGAGCCGTTTGGATGTGGTGCTCAGGGATATGATTTAGCAGAGGTTTGTTGTTGTGGTGTTGTTTTTGTTGTGGTTTTTTTTGTTTGTTTGTTTGTTTGTTTGTTTTTTGTTTGTTTGTTTTTAAGAGGTAGGCTACTGGTTAGGCTGCGGTTGAACTTGATGATCTTCAAGGTCTTTTCCAACCTGAGTAATTCTATGATTCTATGATTCTATGATTCTAAATATTGTGTCTGGATTTCAAAATATTGTGATTAGACAGATACAAGAGAAGACATCTTAAATAACTGAGGGTATTTACATCCTGACCAAGTAGGATTGTTCCCTGTAGAATATTTTTCCAGTGGTTTATCTTAGCTTATTTTAAATGACTTTGGAGAGTAAGGCTGTCACAGTTTCCTCAAAACAGAAGTATTTCCTAACATTCAGCCTCAGCTCCACAGCTTGCTTTTATCCCTCTTCTTTAAATAATATATTTTAGATCATCTTAAATAATTGTCCTATCTCCCCAGTAATCATTCTCCTGAAGTACCTTGAGAATTCTCACTTTTGTGCCTGTGCTGTCTGCTTCTACAACTGCAAAAGACTAGCACTGGCCAGGAGGCAAGAGAAGGGCTATGAATGCTAGATTAGATTCAGCAGCGGAGGAGTTCTGCTTTTAGCCGGCTCCCTGTGAATGGATAGCTTTTCTAGCAGCTGCTCTCCTGGTAAAAACAGAGATTGCAGTCACTTCCTAATAATAGAAATAAACTTTAGTTAAATCCCATATCTGTATGCTGATCAAGGTGTAACTTGTGACTTGAGATGCCAGAAACAACCTTGAAATTAAATAGTAGTACATAAAGAACACGCATGTTTTAACACCTCTCTTCTTTCCTCTTTCTGATTATGATGTGAAATAATCAAAAGAACAAGGATTAAAAGGGAACATAATTTAAATGCCATATTTTAAATGGACCAGCTGGGAATAATGCAGTTGTTCCTCATAGCAAAATATATGCAAAGTTAGTTCCAAATGTCTTCCTTAGAAGTCCTAGATTGTTAACAGTTTGTGGAAAAGGCCAAGAGGAGGTGATGCAGATCTGCAGTGATCAGGACAACCTAGACACAGCTTTGCCATATACCTGTGGAAGATTGACAGCACAGAGCAAGGCTTGCCAGGCTGTATCACAGAGTCACTGAGGGTTGTCATGGACCTCTGTGTCCATCTGACACAACCCCTGCTGCAGCAGGGGCACCTAGAGCAGGGTGCCCAGGCCCACATCCAAATGGCTTTTGAAGATCTCCAAGGAGGAGACTCCACAAACTCTGAGCAATCTGTGCCAATGCACTGCCACCTGCACAGCACAGGAATGCTTCCTGGTGTTCAGAGGGAACACCTTCTATTTCAGTTTGTGCCCACTGCCTCTTATTCTTTCACTGGACATCACCAAAATGAGCCAGGTTCCACTCTCTTTGCATACTCCTTTCATAAGTACCTACTTATACACACTGAGGAGATCTGCCCTTCTTCAGGATAAACCATCCTTTCCCAGCTTCTCCCAGTATTCCCAGCCTTTCCTCACAAAAAAGGTTTTCCAGTCTCTTTGCCATGTTCATGGATCTCTATTGGACTCTTTCCAGTGTGTCCATGTCTCTCATGAGCTCAGAACTGAGCACAGCACTCCAGGTTTGGCCTCACCAGCAGTAAGCAAAGGGATGGATCACCTCCTTTGATCTGCTAGCAGTACTTTGCTTAATACAGCCCAGGATATTGTTGTTTATTATTTATTTATTTGTTTGTTTATTTTGGTGGCAAAAGGGCATTAATGACTCATGTATCTGCATCCTTCTTCAGCAATACAGTTCCTTTACCTTTCATAAGAAAGCAGATGAGGCTGGAGCTGAAGACAGGAGATTACACATACCCAGAAGAAATTCTCTCACTGACAATTGCATTAAGGCTATTCAGTATTTATACTCCTGAAATTGGCTTTGATGGACTACAGGTCAGGGGTTTTTAATCTCTTCCTTCCTATCATGCTTTGTACACAGAGAAGCTCTTGTACAAAATTTCACACAGTTTTGTGTTCTGTTTTAGAGTCATCACACAATTGATGTAATACCATTCAGGTAGAGGTACAGTCCAGTCCAGCAATTATAGTGCTATATGTGTGAGCTCAAAGAACTAAAAGGGGCTAACAGTTATGAGAAACAAACTAGCTTTCCCTCGCTTCTCAGAGAATGGGAGTCTGACTATACATTTTAACCTCATCAGCCATTTTCCTGGTGCTGTAGTTCCTGCTGCTCTCTTGACAGATGGCAAATCAGGACCAGGCACAGAAATAGGGCTCAGCGTCACCAGTGACAGGGAAACAGTTTGCAGGTCGTTATCACTGTGCCATACACGTGCACCATGATTTACAGGGGTTTGCCTCATGCAACGTGTAGCCAGTCTTGGTCTGATCAGACCAATGGAGGAGGCTGTGTTCCACAACATAAATCTTGTGGTCTGAACCTGAGGACCAGGAGAAATATGCTGTTCAAAATCATTACAAATGTCCCAAAAACAAGAGAATCAAAGAAAAAGAGGAAGCAGTAGAGTTGATACAATTCAGTCACATTATTCCAAATGGTCAGATGTGGTTTTATATGACAGAGATTAGAACTGTATTCTGACAGATGCTTTCTTTTTTTTCCAGTAGAAGCTTTCAGATCTTTGGGAGTCGATTATTATTATTTTTTCCCCCCAAGAATATATCTGTGAGTATTTATAATTTAAATGTATTCTTTTAATTAGACTAAGAGATAAAGTAATTCATTCAAATATTATTTTTCCAAACCTTTTGTGCCTGCGAATCCTTTCACAATTTCTGGAAAACGATAAAAGCTGTTAAAATTTATGTTGAAGAGAATTTTAGCTTGGAAAAATACAGAGAGAAGCAAATATTTTATGAAAGTTTGAGAGAAGACTATTTTTTCATGTCTAGACATAGAAACAAAAGCAAATGAAACGTGGAATGAATAGGCATGTGGTTTTGATCATCTGAATCTAAGTACCTTTCAGCATTAATTACTGCATGCAGTATTAGTTCTGCCTTTCGCTATCAGTTTTTTTCAGGTGCAACTTTCGAGTGTTGAGCGCAGTTTTATTTTCTTTTTAAATAATTATGTCAGAATCCATCCCATTGCCCTTATTCACACACAGCTTTGTCCTGGCTCATGTTCTTAAGGGGAAGCTGGCACAGTTTGATTGTGTTTCCTCAGTAACTTCCTCTAAAAGTGCATATTATTCCTTTCACTTAACTAACACAAATAATCCCTACTAATGACATTTAATGAGCCACACAGCTATGCCCTAGAGTGTATCAGACTATCTGCATTAAAAAAAAAAAAACAAAAACAACATCATTCTTGAACAGTCCTAATTTTGTAACTGAAGAGGTAAATGACTCATTTTAAGAGAAAGTATAAATATCACAGAGCCAAGGTTTAAAAAAAATAAATAAATGATAACAGGTTTCTAAAACTGAGCAAGGGTCCTAAATAAATGCTGCTTTCAAATATCCTTGTATTTAGGTTGCTATAAAGAAATCATCGATTTAGATGCCCACTTTGTGGACAGGGACAGCAATATTCCTTACCTGTGCTTTCATTGTGTGATCCATAGATAAAATTATTACTTCTATGAATATCAGCTTGTATTGCTGCAGCTCCTCACACGACCTAGTTATGGTCCAGCACCCCACTTTACTAAACGCTCTGTATGCATGCATTAGAGCATATATACACTCTGCAGAGTTTATAATTTGAGCGTAGAACAAGAGGTGAAAGAGAGACAGGATGGTGGAAGAAAGCAGGGAAACAGACAGCACTGTTCAACATGATATGAAGTACTCACAGCACATCAGCAGCTTCGCTTTGCCAATTTTGGGGGGTTTGTTTTTCTTGAGCTTTTTTATAGGCATCAAAGCAAAGGAGTTTTAATGAGGGTCTGAAGGAGAATAATGAGGTACTTTTGCAGATGTCTGCAGGGTGTTCCTCCTCACTCAAAGGGGCAACACGTACAAAGACACTTTGAAAAACAAGTGAGCAATGGAGGTTGGCATCTTAGTTCTTTTGAAACGAAAGTCCCTGATGCTGACCTCATTTACACTGGTGAAATCTGTAACTCCTGTGAAGTCAGTGAAGTCCCTGTAGCATAAAATTGGTCCTGGATTACAATCTGCCAGAACTGTCTTTCAGAAGCCATGGAGACCATTGAAACCTTATTTCAGAAATACTTTCGGCTCATTTTTTAATTTGTTGTAAGGTATATTTACACCCTTCTGCCACTAAAAGGTCTTGAAATTGTGTGTTAGAAAGCATATGCAAAAATGTGTAATAGAACTTGATGTAAACAAGAATATGACCACTTAGATTTTTCTATCACAAATTGTCATGTGTGTGCATATGTATACATGAACAAATATGCATGTGCATAAATATATATGTACACTTGTGCACACAGCACACACATACATACATATATGTTCCTCTGCATTCTAATGTGGAGGGAGACAACTTCACATCTCTGGTAGGGAGCAAGTTAATCAATTTTATGCTAAGAAACAGATGTGTTATCTCCTTTCCTATTTTTTAGGAAAATTTAGGTACCTAAATTACCTATGATGCATTCATTATATACACGCAAAAGAGCAGTTTCCAGATGAAATATTTCTACAACCTACACTAACACCAAACGTGTCACTTTAGAGTTTTAAGGGAATTAAACACTTTGTCACCACTTGACCTCAGCTGCCCAGATGTGCAGGTTGGACCTGAACACAGCTGGAAGCCTGGGACCCCTTAGATGAAGATTCAGCCATCCATGTCCATCTCCTCCATGAGAGCTACCTGAACTCAGGCTGAAATCACACTGCCTGCATATGCCTGTGTTACCTGATATCAAGGCCCTTCTACAGAATACCTCAGGCTATCTTATTTACCCTGAGTGCATCATGTGACACTTCTTGAAGGACAGATACGACATACAGAACCAGGCACAAATGTCAGGGTCTGGCTACATGGTAGGTAAATGTGCCACTCTCTCATCTCTCACATACAAGGATATTCCCTGGAGAAGCATCAGTGGGATGGCTCCAGTGTGGGCCTAGGGGACATTTCTTGGGATAGTTTCATCGTCTGGCTATGAACTGGGCCTTGGGTTATCACAGGGAACTGCACTGGGATGGTGATGTAGGCACTAAGCTGCATTGCACACATGCTATCACAGGATTCATGCTCAATTAGAGCCACCAGAAGCTCTCAGCACAGCAGGCTTGGCCTTAAGAAGGAGAAAGGGCAGGAAGGCTCAGCTGGGTGAAGCTCTGGAGGCCTCCTCACTCCTCAAACCTCAACTACTGCTGTGGTTTTATTCCCTCTCCCCACAAGTTCAGTTCAGTGGCAGAGCATGGGAAATTAAAATCTGGGAAGTCAAACAGCACTGTCTTGGCAAGACTACAGGAGCTAAATATTCAATGTCAATTCAGTTCTGGGAGCTACGTGCTGCAGAGGACACTGCAAGTAAGAAACAGATCTGGTTCTGCAGAACACCTACAGATTTATAGGAAATACACTGATCAAAAAACCTAAGAATCAGATTTCCATGATCAACATTTCTTTACTTACAGAGAAGAAAGAAAAGATGTTAAAAACAGAGTAAGAATCTGAAAGATTTTGTTCCTGAGTTTATCTCTTTATATGAGATCAAGTTATACGTTAAGTACTGCCACTTTTCAGTTAGGAGAATACTTTATTACACTGAATTGATGTTTATATACTTTTTAATATGTCATCAACTCTGCCTTATGAATCCTTATTCATATCACTGTTTGTGAAATAAAAACATTAAGCAATGAAAGGAAGACAGATTCGATCCTTTAAGGTACCACTTACAGAACAGCCCAGGCAATTATAGAAAAGTTGGTACCCACTACTCTAATTGCAGTAGGACCCTTCCTTGAGTTACCAGCTTCCTGAAACACTATTGCCATTTTTCTTTTAGTGGTTGGATGTTGAGAATGAAATATGAAAAAAAAAAAAAATGAGAAAATCCAGAATCACATTTATTTTGCTGTTAAACACTTGTAGATTTACCAAGAGACTGAATGAGTTTTAACAGCACGGCTACCTCAATCTAGAGCAAACTAGGCTTACCAGCTCACTGATGTCAGCTCAATTTATATGATACAAAGATAAAATCAGTGCACTGCACATAATTTGTTACCAAATTGCTTTCCAAATGAGTGGCATGCTTGTCATGCATTAAAATTCTGATGTTTGTTCCCAACCAAACTGTCTACAAAAAATTACTACCTGATATATTCAAAAATTTTACTGAAAAAAATTCTTAGCCTCATTTACCATTTTTAAAAAGCAGCATGGGAATCTTAAATCCAGCAAGCACAATTAGAAAGTTAGATTTAGTCAATTCTATTTTAAGTTACCAACGGAGAAGACATAACCTCACCTGCTCGGTGCCGTCTTTAAGCAGCCTTTAAGATGTCTATCAGCACCTTCTCTGTGTGGTTTATTATCCAACTTGGGCACAGTTTCTTTCTTGTGACAAATCAGAGTGTAGTTTTTGTCATCGTTGTTTGCCCAGAAGGTACCAATTGATGTTTCATATCGTATACAGAATTCCACTTTGGCTCCATCTCTCTGATAAGGAGGCACCAAAGAAATCTTAAAGCAGAACTGGTCAGTTTCACTGCCACAAGAATTAGGCATGAACTCTGCTAGGATATCGTAATAACTGACCCAGTCATCCAGTGTCATTCGAACATACACCATCTTTTCAAAAGATACGTTGAGGACTCGTATAATGCCGTTCATACAGGTAATCCCAGGCAGGAACACAATTGACTCCAACAGTACTTTATGTTCTCGCACTTTTTGCAAAACTTCTTCTTGGGAAGTAGGTAATGTAAACAGCTGAGTTAAAAAAAATTCCTCTTGAGGGAAAGCTTCATCTTCTAAGTCATTGTTTTGTGCTATATTTGGAATTTCCCAGGTATCAAACTCTTTAACAGACACAAGATCAAACCCAAATGCATCAGCAAATGAAACTTTTCTTGCAATGGTGGTGGGGGCATCTGCCTCCTCTTCCTCTGAAGAAGCAGAATTCCGCCTTCGGGGAAGTGGAGAGAAACGGTGTTTAATGTCAGGTTTAACATCTTCATCTTCAGAAAAGTAATCGTTTACAGTAGGGACTTCTAATAAGTTAGCCTTGCTAACCCGACTAGGTCCTTTGAAAGGCTCCATTGGGCTCTCTGATATAAACTGAAAGAGAACTGTACAACTAGTAGCAGCTGATATTTGAGACACTGTGATCTAAAAGAAGGATTAATGTTACAGTTGACATTGCAAAAGGGGCTCAGACCTATTAATAGATGCTGTGGTGTGTCAGCTATGTTGGCTTGTTTTTAATATGCTAGTATTTGATGTTATAATTTCAATTATACATTTCTAATACTGCATTCCCTATTTTGTGTGGCTCTGTGTGCTACAAAGAAAGATAATATTTAAAATAAAGCTAAAAAAATGGTACTACCTTTAGATGAACAACTTGCGTTTCACAACAAATTCATCACATTCCACAAATGAAGAGCTATGAATCTTTGATTAGAATGTATCAGGTCAGTCATTACTATATTTTAAATTACTTCCATATTTATTTTCAAGGACATTCTTTGCAATGTTTTAAGATACAAAAGTACAATGCCATGTTCTCCCATGGCATTATACCATGCTAAGCCAGTGAGCCAGATCCTAGAACTATGCCAGCTTTTTCCAGCTAAGGATCAGCAATCACAACTTAAATGGACCATAAATGCAGTAAAACACTGAAGTAAGCATCCTAGACATGAATTTGTAATTCACCATTGTAAATAGGACTGAATTCATCACTAATTATAATATGAAATTATCTAGTGCTTGACTGCATTGAGCATCATCCAACCAAATGGAGACAAAATCAAGTCATAGAATTAACTTGTGCAGCCAACCCTGAAACAAAAACCGTGTGTCACACAGCTATAAACAGGAGGAAGAAATACATTTCCTGTTTAATTTTTCTGCCTTTGTGCAGATTATCTTCCTATAATATTAAATGAAATGGTTCCTCAATCAACTTAATCAGTTAGAATTTGGTTCCCAATTTCATGGTATTCCATGCATGGAAAAATGCAGTGTTTATGGGGCAAAGATCATGGAACCAAAATGTCATATTTTTGCCTCATATTACTTAACCTGTTTTCCTTGTGTCTTTCTCGAAGGTCAAATCTATGCTATAATGTAATTGTGCAGTACAAGCTAATAAATATGACAGGGCTTGCTTTGATTTAACCATGTCAGAGAGTGACAGCATTAGTGGCATCATCACAGATCTCTTCATACTTTCATATGGCTTGGGTCTTCTGATCTCTGTTGAATCCTTTCTCCTGTTGTTACAAGCAATTTGCTTCTTCCACCATGAGAGCATCTCCAGGTCTTTCCAATGCTTTTCCACATTAACCTCTTAATAGCTATCTCATGGTAGGTGCCCAGATGGGTCTTGTATATCTACAGAGAAGGAGAATCCACAACCCACTGGGCTGCCTGTTCCAGTGCTCCATCACCCTCACTGTGAAGAAGTTCCTTCCCATACTGGTACAGAACTTCCAATGCACCAGTTTGTGGTTCTTTCCCCTTGTCCTGTCCTCACAAACTGCTGAAAAGAGGTTGGCCATGTCCCCTTGACTCCCACACTTAAGATACTTACAAACATTAATCAAATCCCCTCTGAGGCTTATTTTCTCAAGGCTGAACAGACCCAGTTTGCTCAGCCTTTCAAACAGAAAAATGTTTATGAAACATCCATACTTCATCACTATTACCATAGTTTGAAAAAATAGCATGTAAGGAGAAATTCATAAAATCACTTTCTAACATAAACTGCAGAACTTCTAGCACAGCTTTTGGGAATTTAATTATTTTAAAACTGTACTTTACAATGCTGCATTTTTCAGCAAGGGCTGATTTTCAATCCACAAGCCTAATCTTCAGTGCAGAGGGGTGGAGACTAAAGACTGTTCCTCCACTTGACCTAGGGTTTGCATGGAAAGTTTGTTCCATGTTAGTGTTTTCATGAGAGTCACAGTATTTAACCAGATGAGTATAGAGAGATACACCAAAGCAAATATTACAGTGCATGTAAGAATTGCATTTACACTATAAAATTATTGCTATGAAAAATGTAGTACAAAAAATAAATGAAAATATCTGCTTTGCATCTTGCTTTATGGTGCCCAAAATACCTAAATCAGATGACAGAATAAGAATTTCCTTTTGGACTGTATCACAGAATCACAGAATTATCAAGGTTGGAAAAGACCTAGAAGATCATCCAGTCCAACCATCACCAATACTTCCCAGCTAAATCATATCCCTCAACACAACATCCAAATGTTTCTTGAACACCCCCATGGTTGGCGACTCCACCACCTCCCTGGGCAGTGCATTCCAGTGCCTGACTACCCTTTCCGAGAAGTGATATTTCCTAATGTCCAGCCTGAATCTCCCCTGGCGCAGCCTGAAACCATTCCCTTAATTCTTCTTCTTAAATATTGTTTAACTAGCCATGGAAATAGGAGGTAGAATACAGTAAGAATGTGCAGAAGATAAAATGTCATTGTATGGGGTTACTTCTTCAGTGAACAGCATTGTAAACATTACAGAGGAGAATGTTATGAAGACAGCAGGCTTAGACATAATCAAACACAGAGCAGAACACCAAAAGCAATAGCCAAATAGAACTTTAATTAAAAATAGCTTGCACCTGCCTATGTTTTTGGAATATTTATTGTTGTCACTGGACAGATGATCTCTCTTAGCCCTATCTGGAATATAATATACCTTTCTATGTCAACTGAAAAACAATTACGTCTAAAGCATGGACTAAAGAGTAGTATAAAATCTGGTTCCGCTTGGCTTCTTAATAGTGCATTCTCTAATGCCCCAGAAAACAGCATTTCTTCAGCTGAGAGTTTGAGCTGTATTAATTACTTCACTGCTGTTTAATAAATCTATTAGGATAAAGTATAAAAACATTTATCTCTTGCAGAGAACAATATTCCAGTTGACTGCTGAATGGTCAAACAAGAGGTAGAAGAAATAAGGTTAAATCCTTTAGGAAAATAAAATAAATAAATAAATAAATAAATAAAAAATCCCATACACAAAACAAACAAACAAAACATTGCTGTCAAATATTGGGAGAGATTTTGAAACAGCAATTTAGTTCTCAAAATGTACAGAACTAAGGGAGTAAGAACAGCATCTCATTTAAGCAAGTTATTTTGTCTAAATTTCACATGATTGAAACTAACTATGAGTAATAAAGGCTGAATGAGGAGAAAAGCTGCCCTCAGTTGTTTTCTGATCTTTGTTAAAGATTGTATGAGTCACTGTACTTTTTAAAACACTTTGTCCTATGTACAACTGGCAACTTACTTTGTTAACATGTGATCCAAAGTGGAAGCCAGCTCACTCTTCAGCATTTGTGATTTTCTTACAGAGACAAGTGAAAAAATTGCAGTCTTTGTAAATATATTTTAAAAATATGAACATTAGTATCATCCTAAGGGGATTTTGTCAGCTAACCAACTGACAAAACACCCTATCTCTCTTTAACCTTAGCTGATGATAGAGAGGAAAACAGTGGCAGAGGAAAAGACAATCAAGACATTCTCAGCACAGTGAAAATTCAGAATAGATTATTGTACCAGAATTCACAGACACTCCAGTTTCCAGGTTCATCTCTTCAAGTACTTTTAATATATGATAAATCAAAATGAAAAGAATTTAACTCATCTAGTTGATAAATCTGTCCTCTTATGTTTTTGTACTTTCTTGTGGGAAATCACAGGATTCTGAGAATCCGATATTTTATCAATGATATAAAAATATAATTAAAAAAAAAAAAAGCTGCTTTAGTAAGTTATGAAAGTTATTTTTGAAGATGAATCTGCTTCCCTGGGTTAGAGAAAGTGTACAGGAAGAATAGACAGTATATTTTCTCTGCAGAGAATATCTATTTCTTCTTTCAGATAAAATTGGACATTGACTAAGTGAGAGTGGCTATCACTCTGATGTCAAAGCTTTGCAGACTTTTCAGGCAGTGACAAGAAAACTCCCACAAAGAATAGTCATAAAACAGGGACTTATATATTTAAGCCTTATATTTTGTATAAGAAACCTTGATTTGGGGAGTTTTTCACTCTTTCACTTTTAATGATAGGACTCAAAGGAAAACAAAATCAGTTCCAGAAATAACATGGAGCAAGGAGAAGCAAATAAGGTGCTCAGAAATATGGGGTAGATATTTTCCTTGTGGGCATGCCTGAAAATCTTTACATCGGAGATCAGGGGTTTTAGCTCCTCAGAATATTTATCTTTTGTTCATCTTTTTATCTTTCATTCTCCTTAACATCTTTCTTTCCTTGCATTATTTGCTGACAGGATTGTTCATCTGCTCAGGTATGGAGCTCTTTTCTACACATTTCTTCTTCTTGCTTGGGATGTGAGTTCAACTTCTGTGCTTTTGATTTTTGAGTCTTTACTGTGCTTAAATTCCTTATCTCTTCAGTTTGGCTTCCTTTAATAACCTCAGTTTCTTCAGTTTCTGAAATCCTGCCCTTGAGACTGAAAGCCTCAATAAGATGGTTTTTCCCTATTATTTATTTAATTTGAGTACTTGTAGATACTCAAAGTCCAGTCTAAAATTTTCTACTTTTAAAAAGTGGGTACTAAAGTAGAAGAACATGTGCTTGTTTCTGTGCTTCTTTGTTGGAAACAAAGGAAGGAATATATAGTCCCTGTCAAAGTGAGGTAATTGTTCTCCAGTCTGACACTGGTCCATAAAAACACATATCTCACTATATATATATAACCTACACTGAGTGGTGAAATCACACTCTTGATATTATTATTGTAGAAACCCATTCAGACCTGACTGTCTTTGGTTGCAGTAACAGAAATGTGGTGAGCCATAATAAACAATCTGAAGTGCCAGGTCACACCCTTCAGAGATAACCTCAACAGTTTCTGCCATAATATCAAAATTAGTTTGCTAAAAGTAAGAGAGAAGGAGAACAAAACTGATAAATAAGTCAACAGAAGACTATGAAAATGGATATTTTCATATTCTTATCATATTTCCAGTATGATGGAAAGATGTTTGCAACTCATGGATGTGCCAGGAAGGAATTTTGTAGAAGAGATAGGGCAGGTCAAATGAATGCCTTCAAATGAAGTCATAACTAAGATCAGTGTGGACAATAGCATTACTAGTCTTGTTTCCTGATCTAAAAAGATTATGGCTACCAACTGAACCAGAAGCTAGTGGATTTCAGTGTCTGAGAAAAGGCTGCAAGTGTCCAATCAAGATGATCAACTAGGATGAGAACTCCAAGCTCAAAGAGAAAGAGATCAGTTTAATGGGTAGTCTAGGCCCTCTGTCTCTGTTTTCTGCTAGAATTCACACTTGAAGGAAGTCACCAAGGGTTATTTTCATAAGTCAGCAAAGCATGAACAATATCAACTTCAGCCTTGTAAGTCTGAATCCTTGAGGCTGTTATTAATGCCTTGAAATACTGATCTCATTTGGGAATCACATTTTGAACATCCAAAGTGACCCAAAAGAAGACAATCCAATAACCAAGGAGAATGATTCTTCTGAGAAGCAAGGATTTTGTTTCAAAGCTTCTACCACTTTGTTTTGTTTTACTTTAGAAGATATTTAAGCATACTTAATCAATTTTCTTGACTAATTACATGAGATGATTGTCTTGTCCTTACTAGTGTCAGAACTCAGGACTCCGAGTGCTGTGTCAGAGTTCAAGTGGAAGTTCACGCATCGGGGTCCTAGTGCACAGCACTCACTCACTTTGAGTGCTACTTGCTCCCTCAAGTGGTTTCTTGGGTCAGAAAGACAGGTCACATGCATACTCAGCTTGAAAACTAGTTGCACAACTGGGACCAGAGAGTTCCACGGGTTTTTTTGAGCTTTAATTTAATTTAATTCAGTTCCATCAAGAATTGGTATCCCGCAGCTACCAAATTGGATAGCAAGTGTCATGCAGTACTTTCTTTTAGGGCGTAAAACAAATGTTTGTTGTACTAAATACAACATGCTTGACTAGGTGTAGAACACAGGAACCAACATGTTGATTTCAATTTGTTCTGCATATCAGTGAAGGGTCTAATCCTTTCACAATGCTATCAAGCCACAGTCATTTTTTCATTAATCATTACATTTCAGTGGGGAACACTGAAGGGTGTTTTCTCAGATTATAATGAAGTAAAAGGCTAACGTCATGGTCTGTTTATCTTCATACTTAACATAGTATAATTATTTTATATTTTTTTTCATTCAGCTACGATTCGCACCTTGACTTTTGTAAACATTGGCAGTTCAGTTTTCATTGTTAAGGATGTTGACTTAACAGAGTATAAAATAGGAATCTGTGTGCACGAGAGAAGCATATTTAAAGTCCTGCTTCCTTTTCTCCTGCTACTTATATTCAGTGAACCAATTATTCAACTGAATACTTACAGTAAAATATCAGGACACTTAAAATAACTGCTAGACTTCATGCTGCTATAATGACTGAAGACTATTCTGAAAACAGTGAAGGTAGTCCAGCCATCCTTACTGTAGGAGGAGAAGATGGAAATCTGGTTCATAGGATTCCAGCCCAGATTCCCAGCTCACACACATGCACCAGAAGCAGTCTTTCTGTACCTGTGGATGAAGGAAGATTTCTGGAAAAACCACCCCTATCTTACATAGCCTTAATTGCAAAGGCAATTCTTTCTTCCCCTGCAAATAAACTGAATTTAGCTGCTATCTACAAATATATTGAAGATAATTTTCCCTTCTACCGGAACAAAGGTCGAGGCTGGAGAAACAGTGTACGGCACAACCTTTCGCTAAATGATTGTTTCATCAAAGTGGGAAGATGTGAGGATGGCAAAGGGAACTACTGGAGTATCCACCCATCGAACTTAAATGACTTTGTTCATGGGGACTTCAGGCAACACCGACGGGCACGAAAGCGAGGACGTCAGAAGGAATTAGAGCATTGCCTTGCTATGAATTATTTCATGCCATGGGGACACTGTCTCTCCTACCCAGCACCAGGTGTATTTTACCAAACACATTATTTTCAAGATCCTCTCTGGAAAATGCTCCATGCTGACAGACTGCAGTTTATGCATGAATACCAAAAGTGGAATGCAAATAGAGATTTAATCACAAGGAAGTTTTTACCTCCACTACAGACTAATAAGCCACAGAGCATTTGTATGGACTGGTTTTACAGATTTCCTACTACTTCAGCTATGCATCAGAATATTTGCCTAAATATTCAGCAGACGTTGCCTAATTCCTTGTTTTTCTCTCCTCAGAAGCAGCAGTGAAGCTAAGCATTCAGACATAAGTGTAAGTACTAGATGGTACTTGAAGTGCGGTAGCTTCACAGGCATCTCTGCTTGGAACTCTATCAACATACATTAATATATATTGTACAGTTTTCAATGTTTATGTTATTTTTAAAGGTAGCAAAAGAACTCTCTTGTTCATGTAAGCCAGTGATTGCCAATGATTGTTACCTAAGAGTATTAGTTTTTAACTGACTACTCTCTCTCTCTCTCTCTCTTTATATATATGTATTAATAATTCTACTGAACAATAGCAGTGCATTGATTAGGAAATGTGAATAGATTTTGGTGGGCAGTTTGCTCTAGGTGACCCTGCTTGAGCAGGGGGATTGGACCAGATGGCCTCCAGAGGACCCTTCCAGCCTTAACCATTCTGTGATTCTCCATTAGCACTGATTGCTCAATGAAATTATTTTAAAATTATCCCATATTAATCACATTGTAGTATACTGCAGCACAGTTTTTAAATTAGTATGTATATTTGTGCATGCATAACTATAAACTCAAACATGTACACTCGTTTATACAATTGAATTTATATTATGTAGATTGATCTGAAGGTAATGCCTCCTATTTATTTCTATGAAAACTACAACAGATACAGAGAGCATAATAACTCTATTTGATAGATCAAATTCTTGGCTACAAAACACTGTTTTTCAGCATAGACATCACCACTGTCTATTCATTTTTTGCCATCGATGAACGAGAGCCTGCATGCTACACTCATAAAAATGTGCACGGATATCCGGAACGTGGTTTGTCTTTCACATAATTGTTGTCACAGATGAAAAGCATCACCCACTGCCTCACTGTGATCACATTCATTGATTGGTCTTCATACATACTGAGAAAGCATCGATGCTTATCAAGGGATGCAATATTTTCTGCATGGAAAAATTCAGTGACACACCTTTGCTCCACTTACACTTCCACATCAGATGCCATTCTGCCAGACTGCCCCTCTGCTGCCATCTGTCACACAGCAACAACACGTAAGAGAATATTGGTGGGAAGGTTCAGCCTCTACTACCATACCACCAACATCTGCTTCTAATGTTGTGGGCCAGCATAATAAAATAGGAGGCATTACTTTAGGAGCAGCCATGGCATGTAGAATGGGAAAAATTAATACATTTTTCTTCTGTCAGTTGTGGAAATCATTAAAATACTACTTGTTTGCCACACTGTTGGAAATAATAAGTGAGTTATACTTCTATTCATTTAATTTTACACATTGGTTAGAACTTACTTGCCACTATTAATTCTGGTGTATTGATCCAAAGATCATTGTACGTTTATATATCTTTATCAATTAAATGTATAATTGCTCCTGTTTGAATAAATCTTCATATGAATAAATATTTCAAGTGAAATAGGAATACATTACTTTGAATATGTTTTTAAGTTCAAGCCTGGTTCTTGAACGCATAGCAATATTTTAATTGATTTTAATTAATGACAGCATGACTAATTTCTGTTTTACCCATTATTTGGGTGTAATGTATTCAAGAAATTTTCACTCTTTAGATTATGTCACCTATGCAAAATTGTTTAAGCTTGTACCTATGCTTTTAGTTTACATTATCATATGTATTGACATAAATGCTTACATAGTTATAAAATATATGATGATACTAAGTATTCAATTATATTTATTAAATGTAAATTTCTACCTAGCGACCTTACTGTAATGGAATTGTTTTATTTAACTCTGTATTTATAAGTACAGAAAATTAGTTTTATACTAAAGGCTGCTTGAAATAACTGTTGAAAGGACTTATCCTGTGTTATGTTCATGTCTACTATTTGATTAAGAGTAGATATGATTTTATGGATGTATATTTTAATTTCAATTGCTAAACATTTTGCCATGCTTATCTAATGCATTTGCCTTCAGCTGGTTTTGTTACTTTATATTTTTCTTAATTTCTTCTAAAATGCTTCAACTTTATGAGAACTAAAGGGGCACTGAAGGTGGAAATTAGCATTTCTTGTAGCCATGCATGATGGGAGCAGCACTTAGAGTTTGCTTACAGATAACATTTAATCAGGAAAGCATAGCAATCATTCCAATGAAAACATTCAGCTTTTTCTAAGTTGTAAACTTTCAGAAAAAACCTGCTTTAAAATATTGTGGCCAGCAGGTTGAGGGAGCTGATAATGCCCCTCTACTCTGTGATAGCGAGGCCTCACCTGGAGTACTGTGTCCAGATGGGGAGTCCTCAGCACAGGAGAGACATGGAGCTGTTGAAGTGTGTCCAGAGGAGGGCCACAAAATGATCCAAGGGAAGGAACACCTCTCCCATGAGAACAGGCTGAGAGAGCTGGGGCTGTTCAGCAGAGAAGAGAAAGCTCTGAGGTGACCTGATAAAGGCCTCTCAGTATGTAAAAGGAGAAGTGACTTCAAGCTCAGGGAAGGCAGATTTAGGTTGGATATAAGGAAAAAGTCTTTTACAGCGAGGGTGGTGAGGCAGTGGAACAGGTTGCCCAGAGAAGTGGAGGATGCCCTGTCCCTGGAGACTTTCAAGGCAAGGCTGGATCAGGCCCTGGGCAACCTGATCTAGCTGTGAGTGTTCCTGTTCATTTCAGGGGTGTTGGACTGGATGACCTTTAAAGGTCCCTTCCAACTCTAAGAACTGTATGATTCTATGATTCAGTGATTCCATTTGCTCACTGAAAAGTTGGATTTGAGTAATAAAGCTCTAAAGAGTCTGCTGCAATAAAATCACGAAGAGACCGAGTATCTGAACAAAACATGAGGCTTAGGTAATGACTCTGGCTCTTGACCGCACAGGGAGATTGGATGGGGAAAAGGAAGGAGGCAACTGGGGTTGGGAAAGCAGACCAGATTTGCTGATCAAGGAGGCAGGAGCTCTGAGAAGTTTGGGGAATAGAAACTGTGAATGCCAAGCAATTAAAATCAGATGAAATTAAAACCTAAGAATAAGAAAACCTGGGATGCATTTAAGAAATAGCAGGTGAAAACTCTTTGCCTACAAGTTCGTGTACTAGAATGTCTGGGATGAAATGTAATACTCAATTCTTTAGCTGTCAGAAAATTATTTCAAAATTACACAAGACAACCAGTTACTCCTGTTCTCTCTCCATTAGCTCACTTGGCAAAAGTCTGTGAAGTGCACCTTGCAGTATTCTTATAAGGACACAATGTCATTTGACTTCATTTTCCATGACAAAGGAGAGCATAGAAATAACATAGAGATTTGTTTCAGATGATGCGATCTGGTGCTGAACAGGACATCCTTTAAGCCTAGACTAACCATATTAGATTGTTTTGGGAAGAGAATTTCAATTTACTGCATTAGTTACAATGGTGGAAATGCGGTATGTACCACACTAAACCAAATCTATGCCCCAGTTTCCTGTGGAAATGTGATCAGAGAAAACTTACATGCAGGAGGAGTATTTTCTTCAGCTCAGATGTTCAGATTTTATTTGAAGATCACTTTTAAATAGTTTTCATACCGCTAGTATCACACATACCATAGCCTGGGAACTCCCATTTTAGACATTCTCAGTATGATTATGTAGCTGTCAGTACGCTTTCCAACTTTTTCTTTTTCAACATGTTTTAACTTTTTGCTTGTTTGTAGAGCACCCACACACCCCTGATTAGGATGATTCTACTCATGTAATGAACGGCTATTTTTTTTTTTTTTGTCCTCATATTCATGTATGGCTTACATACATAGTTCAAATGCTTACCTGGAGGCAAAGCATTCATTCACTATTTTATTATTATCCTTCAAAGTCATTGTACAGTCTACTTCAAAATATCCTGAGTGGTGATGAGTGTCTTGAAACATAGGCTTTAGAAGACTGAGGCCAAATATGTTTCTGTGCTCAAGGCCCAGCTCCCAGTACCCTGGTGTTTGTGATCAGAACATTTGCCACAAGGAAATCAGTGACCACCTGTGAGAAATTTGATTCAATAACTTGTCCGAAAATACTGCAGCAGAGAAAAGAGAGGAAACCTTTTCTTCAAGGCAAACTTCAACTGCTGTAACACAGACATCTTTTTTTCTGCCTGGAATATCTGATCCAGCTTTTAAAATACTTTCCAGTTTCCACAACAAAGCCCAGCACTTCTTCGTTATACAATTCTAATTCATCTACCAAAGAGATGTACTTTGGATATTAAATCAGGAAAGAGAAAAGAGACTTTCTTCATATAATTAAAGGCAATATTGTAATGCCTTCAACTAAGGTAAAGACCAAGTTAGGAAGGCACAATTTAGACAAGATGCCAGATTTTTCCCCAGCCTGTGAAAGCTTGACATTGCAATCTTAATAATGTTTTTCATCACAGCTGAAGGGGTAGGGTTAGTATGTCATTATGTGATGAAAATGTCAAAGTACTAATTTGCAAACAACCTGAAGTCAAAATTTAAAAGCAATATGAAACAAATCAAATTAGGTGTTTTACCGGAATTCCAAAACCCCAGATTCACTTAGCATATAAAAATGGATTATTTTCTAATTTTGATCACCCCACAATTAGAGAGGACATTAAATTTCTGGTACAGGAAACTTATCCTTAATGAGAGGAAACAAATGTTCGTGAAAATTAAATGGATGAATTATACACCTGTACAGGAATGTCTGAGGCAATACGTGTGGTGCAAAAGACTCCCTGAGAAGTGAAAACAACAGTTACAAATGCTGCATTACAGAAAATCTGATATTAACACAGTATCCAAAAATTGCACATTGTCAGCTTCAACATTTTCCAGCTGAAATGCATTAGCGAGGTTGATAAAAATACCAGGAAATCAAATTCTCAGCACTTTGACCATTGTTACCTCTGTTCTGCCCATTCTGCCCAGGCACAGGTCATCTTTTTGCAGCAGATCTACTTTGAGAGTACACAGTTGAAATAGCAGTGTGTGACATAAATAGCTGGAATTGAGGTCACATAAGCTTTCATAAATAAATAATACCAATTGCTCTCTTGTCTTTTTGCACTAAAGAAAATGACTTCTACATAATGACATTGTGTTTGAACCACACATTTCCTAACACTTTCAATAAACTGTATCTTAATAAGTAGTAAGAAAACTAGGCCTGAGCACAAGCCCCTCTTTCTAAAAACACCTTATAGATAATCATATAGAGGTAAATAATAATAATATTCCCTTTGCAGCTGACCTTCATCAGTTTATACAAACATATATTTTAAAATTTCTGTAAACTATCTAAGTCTATAAGACCCAGACTGTTGGTACACAGTTTAGTTTCGATACATTTGCTGCCCAGCACAACTGCTGACTCTGTCTTGACTTCTTTCGTGTGGAAAGTAACCACTGGCCAGGGGCACAAGTGAAAGCTTTGCAGGAAAAGAAGTTTCTAAGCAGTGTTAACCACTCAATCCACTCACACCTCAAGACAGAAACTTATGCCCACTCAGCAGTTAAACATCCCTTGCACACCTGCTGCAGCTCATGGACAACAACTTCCCTTTGGAATCTGCAGAGCACAAATACCTCTCCCATCCTGGTGAGCCTTGTACACACAGATCCATGAGGCTATGTCAGGTTGGGCCTGTAGGGACACCATGAGAGGGGGAAAAAAAGGAAACATTTAAACCCCTTGAGTATTGGTACAACCTCAGATGAGATTATGAAAATGCCTCAATCACAGTTACACAGGAAATATCTAAAGGAAAAGGCATCACTAAAGGAAAAAACAATGGTTAATTAATTGCCCTCATGTACCTAAAACTTTTAATTTCTTTCAAGTGTGCCTTTAACCAGAGTCTTCCCAGGTTTCTTATCTGGCCCGTGTATTTTACAACTATGCAGCAATTGTAACATCTCTTATCTAAAATACATGTCAAATAGAGATAATTGCATACAAATGTAATTCCATCTGTGTCATAAAGTTATATGTTCATGCCAAATGGGCCATGTCAGCATGAGTCAAAATATACAATTTTTGTACTATAAACCAAAATTTTAACCCTTTTATCCAGCACAGAATCCTGACCAGGTGCATCCACACACCAGAGAAATGTTTCCAGATTTTATCTGTACCATAAAATCATACTGTACTAGTTTTCTTATCTGCCTGACAGACTCCTCAGCACAGCATGTAGTAGACTTGAGTCAACCTGATAGCTCAGCAAACAAAGTCTCAGTTAAAGAGCTTGCTCCTGGGAAGTTCTGTTAAATCATGTCTCCAGACACAGCTGTCAGCTCTTCAATAAAAAGAAATTCTTACAGCTTTCAACAGTTTCTGCAGCATTTTTAGCTATTTTAACATTTGATTTGGTATTGTGCTTTCAGCACGCAGAGCTTGCATATTTGGGCCCTCTGAAGACAGTGCATGGTTTATACTATGTTTGTGAAGGTACAGTCTTTCAAAGGTCTAGCATGTCTGGAGCTGAGAAGGAATATCCACACAGAAACAAGACAAAGTGCCTGGCCAACTGGATTTTCAAATGGCTGCCCCACTGAAAGAGTAGAAAAGTAATGGGGACATCCCCAGTACCAGGAAGAAACAGCTATAAGTTTGAAGTTATAGTCAGAAACAGCAGGAGTAAGTGCATCAGGCTGAGGCTGGGAACTCATCAACAGGCAGTTACCAGTTTTGTTGTGGAGGAGACATCTGCCTTTATAAGCAATAAATGGCACCAGAACAGCTACCACACTTTCATCAGTAGGACAAAAGCCACTTATCTGCTTGCTGGCATAGTGTTTCATGATTCCATGCTGTCCAAATATGTGTAAGAGAAAGCTTTAGTATAGATACTAAGCTTAACAAAGCCACAGTCACAAGAAAAGGGAAACCTCTAGGTATCAGATTATATATACTTGATTTTACAGCTTAGGGAGGAAAGGGAACAGAGGGTCACCCAGCTTGCAACAGAAGCTGCAGATCTTGAATGTCATGGAGGACTATGAAATTGAAGATACCTGACTCCCAGAGCAACCCCATACTGGCTCAGGGAAGCCCAGATCTTCATGCTCAGGAGAGCATGGTTCCTCTTTCACTCTAGTGACACATCAAATTTTGGACATGAGAAATGGCAGCGTGATAACAACTGAATTTCACCCTAAATAAACTAATTCAGCATGTAATTCAAACAGTTTGCTGATATAGAAGCCAATAGCACGGCAATTCTAAGAGGGAATAATTCATGCTATGGCAATGAATATCCCAGTCTTCTAGTGTTGCTGTTGACAGATACATACATATTTTCGTGCTGTAAGCAAAGTGGATTGAACCACATGTGCTCAGAACACAATTGTTGATGATAGAATGTGATTCAATCTTTTTGATCAAACATATTAAAAATCAAAAGATATCACAAGCATACTGTACTGTACACTGCAAAACCCAACACACTATAAAAAGTCGAGATTTCAACTCAAATAAAGCAATATTTCTATAGGATGGCATTTAAATGCCTATTACAGAAGAAAATTTTATCTATCTTCTTTTTAACTCTTACATGAAAGTTCCAAAGATGTCTGTTCAAGACTTCAGAATCATTTAGTAATTCTGTTTCACCTAACATTGTAGAGTTCATGGTATAGTAGTAATAGATGTAAATATTATAAATATCTAAATAATCAGCCATTAAATATAATCAAAGAGGCATATAATCCAGTCTTCCCACCTAGATATGGATTCCACAAAATAAATTATTTTCCTCTACAACTTTCAACGTTCAAATAATATTTTCATGTCTATCATTATTTATACAATCAATAAGTTAAGTTGTTGGAATTAGAAGAAGAGGCAGAGGATAATCATTGTGAGCAAAGGTTTTTCTAAATCTAGAGGCTAGAGAAGGAGTTTGAGAAAAGCCTGCAGATGTTTTGAAATTGATTTTGCTTGGTAATAGTTTCTGAAAAAGATTATGGCAGTGTTTTTACAGAAAACACACAAAAGCTGAACTTCATAGCCCAGAACTGCTTATAGTGTTAAGAATGCAACGCTATGCATGAACTGCATTATTAGTATATTTTCAGTACAAGATGTATTTTAAACCTCTTAGTAGTAAATTACCGAAGTTGTTTAATATAGAAACAGTCACAGACATCTGCGGTGTACACATACACAAGTGTTTGTGTGTGCACAGAAAGGCATGTGTGCATATTAATGAATGTGCAAGATCTTGTAATTTTTAAATTGTTTGTAATATTGCAATGAGTTGAACAACTTTATATAAGTACAGCTGTTGTAAAAAGCAAATCAATTACACTTCCGTATTAATAGCTGGCATGTTTTCTGCCTTTGCTGCTCCTCATATTCATGAAAGAGAAGCTACACATGTGGAGATAATTATCCCATTATGTTAGTAGTATCATCTCAAAGATGAGATTAAAAACTGTAATTCTGTTTAATCCCTGTAGCCTGTGACACAATCAAAGAAAAAAGGCATTGAGAACACAACTTGAAAAGCAGAAGTAAAAATAATGTCATAAAGGATGCTCCATCGGTTAAAACCTCTACATGTACATCTGATAGCTGCAGATGAGGAAATCATTGTATAAAACATCAAGCACTGGGTTCACAGAACTGTTCTGAAATGCAAAGCAACAAATTAAACAGCACACAGTAAGAGTCAGAATCAATCAGTATAAAATGTATGTCATGCTTGAAAGCCTTACTAGAATTCATGCAGCAATGCTTCAGTTAGTAGATCTTTTGTTAATTGAGATACAACAATACATACCAAAATTTAGTAAGAAATGGCAGATGTGCTACTAGATGATAATTACTTTGCAAATCTGAATCAAATAATAGCTTTCTAACAATTAGAGTAATCATAGTAATTTTAAGGGTGGAGAGAGCAAGGATGATATCAAGTTTGCGATATAAAAAAACTGGAATTAATACTTGAATAATCTCCATCATTAATCAAGAAATAAATCCATCTTGCAAGTGGATTTCTTGAGAGCAGTTAATAACTGCCATCACACTTTCCGGAGCCTGCAATCCAAATATAGATAGAAGAATGACTGATATTAGTTGTCTGAAAATGACAATTCCCTTCTGAATATCACCAGAACACGTGACCTGCATAGCACAAAGTTTAGAAGTTAAATGATCTTATAAGGAAATAATTCAGCAGCCAACTTGATGACTACTGCACATCTGAAGCATGGAGGCTTAGGTCAATCTGATGTATCTTAAAGCTGAAAAAAACAGTGTTATTTTTAGTGTTAATTTATCTAATTATGAAATCAAAATTGAGGTTCTACTGATTTCAAAGCATTTAACTGCATTCCTCCTGTCTCCTTACAATTTGAACCTCAGTTCTGAGTAGTGTGCACTATCCAGCAGTTCATGGGATACTCCTCAAGCATGCTGATCCCCTGTTGAAAATGTTCCTCTTCCCACTGACAAGCTATACAACACAAAGTAGCTGATCAACTAGATATCACATGTTCCTACAGCCTAGGGGCAAGGGACAGCTTCCTGCTTGGAGGGAATTCTGAAATACAGTACTGACTGCAGATGCCCTTCACTATTAACTCTAAATATAGAGCAGGTCAGGGACTGGGGAAGCTATCTTCCTCTGCCTCTCAGAAGAGTGAGCTAGATGCTCAGTCATTCTGTGATTCTTTTCCCTCTTTGATTATATCACGCGACAATCAAAAAGGACCACATTCAAGACAATCTTATGATCTTCTGAGGACCTGACTTCTGAATAATCAAGATTGCCAGTAACACTGCGGCTTTTTAAGAGAAGACTCTAAGTAACAGAAAATTAAAAATAAAATAAGAACACCAACAACAACCCACACAGGGAAGGAGAAGGCAAGGTGGGAAGAGGAGAAGGCAAGGTGGGAAGAGGAGAGGAGAGGAGAGGAGAGGAGAGGAGAGGAGAGGAGAGGAGAGGAGAGGAGAGGAGAGGAGAGGAGAGGAGAGGAGAGGAGAGGAGAGGAGAGGAGAGGAGAGGAGAGGAGAGGAGAGGAGAGGAGAGGAGAGGAGAGGAGAGGAGAGGAGAGGAGAGGAGAGGAGAGGAGAGGAGAGGAGAGGAGAGGAGAGGAGAGGAGAGGAGAGGAGAGGATCTCGTTTGCCAAATGATATACACTTTTCTTTCCAGCTTGATTCACAACATATCCAGATTTTTGTGCCACTGTCAATGACTACAAAGGGCAGCAGAGAACAGGCACAATGTATATATGTAACATGAATATATTCTCTGATGGACTCAAAGCATGCCCAAGTGCATGTTTTAAATCGGTTGCCAATATGCAGCCTAATAAAGTTGACAGAGGCCAGTGGATATTTGTACATCTGGGGAGTCAAATGTTTAAAATAATTAGCCAGAAGAAAATGTATGAACATGAAAGACAAAGTCCTGTCTCTCAGTGACCAGTAGAAATCTATTCATACAGAACAGGAACTGATAAATGAAATTCTGTTGAAAAAAAAAAAAAAAACAAACAAAAAAACATGGTGCTTGCAAAACCTTTGGAATTAACAAAGTAATCTGTTAGCAAACAAAAGCAGAGACAAGTTTCCAAGATCCAACATGCTAGGCCAGTGAATTGTTCCCTGGAACTGCAGTTTGATGTATACATGCAAAAGGCAACTGGAAAGGTTAATTTTTCAAACTGCGCTTCAATAGAACTCTCTCACTTTAAAGATCAAAGAAGAAATATGCCCTATCGTGGCCAGTGGATGCTGCTGTGAATTTATGCCATGCTTTAAACAGCAGATTTCAGAGGCCAAATACTAAAAGAAAAAAAATGGAGTTTTAATTGTAACAGTAAATTAAAAATCGCTTTTTAAAATCATACTATTTTATTTCAGAGAACTCTTACAGCAGCTACTCTGAAAAGTAAAATCACTCACTTGTCTGCAGGGTGGTAAACTTCTCCATAGCATCTTGACAGGATACCTAGGACTTGTCTTCGTTAGGAAGCTGACACTTCCAGGCAAAGACACATATAAGCAAAATAGCAGTGCTGGAGATTTTACTGAAGGGTTTATGTCAGTGATGATGCAGTCTGGCCAATGGTGGCCATGTGAGTAAGGACATTTGTTTCACATGTACTTTTATGAATGTTTATGTTCTGTGACTCATAAGAGGATAGACTTAAGTTAATGGTTTGGAGCATTTTCTGCGTAGAACTTCCTTAACTGTATGTCAGAGATTTATTAAATTCGATATACATGACTATCTGGCAAAATATATGACCTGATACTTGTAAGAAATCATCTCCATCTTCCTACAAGTATCAATACAATCATTTTCAATAAAAGAGAGATCCAAAATGCCTTAGATCAGCAAAGGTTAGCTCACATCCCACAGACACTTACTGTCCCAGCCTTGTGGAGATGTTACAGATCTGGACAGAATTTGTAAGTGGCATCAAATGACAGAGATCACTCCTCTGAAGTGAAGAGTCAAAAGGAGGGTATGTCATGATGGAAGGAGAAGTAAGGACAGCATGTGTAGTAAAGCCTGATAACAATGCTCCCAAGTTTGTAAAACAAGTTCTAGTTGGAGGCTGAGGTGGATGTGACTTTCCAGGAATGCTGAAGTAAGAACAGCAGTACATATGTGCATATTTCCCAACAAAGTCTGCCTGTATCTTAGCTCATTAGCAGCTTTAGCATCTCTCTGTCTATTCATGGCATTTTCCTTTGCCATGGCAGGACCTCAGCCCTTGTTGCAGTTTTCTCTTTCCCTGGCAGCTATCTGCCCACAGAGTGACCCCAAGAAGGGGGAAAGCCCTCCTTCTCCTTTGTTCTATGTCCTATAAATTGTTGTCTTTAAAAATTTCACTTCATTTCATTTGGATTCAGAAGCCTCCATGATCTTCTCTTTTTCTCTTTGAATTAGGGACTGAGGGAATTGAGAACAGGGCTTCTACCAACAGAAGTATTTATAGAGATGGAGCCACCACAAAGAGCCTGCTGCAGAGACAGGGACACGTGTTTCAGTGTGGAGGAGAGAGAAGAGGGATCAAAGGGGGAGAAATCCTAACCAAAAGTCTGTACAGTTCTGACGGAGTATACTGGCTTCCTCACTGGGTTACTACAAACTGAAGCTGCCTCAGGTTCAGTCAGGAGGATGAGAGAAGAGAAAAAGTGGCAGCGATCTGGTAAGAGGTGAGCTTCAGCATTTTTGTGAAGTTTAGTTACTACTTTGGGTCCTTCCTGTCAATGGTATGAATCAGAGAAAAGCACTAGCTCACAAAATGGCGATCTGCAGCTCTGAAGGAAGGGCTATCTATTAGATAACGTCACGGCCTGTCAGACCCGTGACCTTTAATTAAAGCATGTGCAATCATGCTCTTCAGACCTCTGAGCAGTGATATTCATCTCAAAATGAGATATTTTCAGAGGCAGAAGTCTGGTTGGCAACAGTTTTGAAGGAGAGGGGTGCTAGGTCAGTCTTTCTGAGGTCTTGGTTGAGTCTGGGTGAATCAATTGTACTCTGGTATCCAAAACTGTGCCTGACATCAGTGTTTGTGATGAAAGCAAGTGACACAAGACTGACACAAGAGACTGAAGCAGGAGACAAAATCCTTTTGTGCATTGACTGTGTCTGAAACAAGATACTGGCGGATGCTGGCCCTCTGTGTCAACTGCAGTCTAACTAACTGCCCAGACGTGATGCGTCCTCAGCTTTCTCCAGGCATCTTCATGTCCTTCGTTTCAGTACCGTTGAAACAGGGGTCATTATTCTGTCGTAGAGCTGTATGAGACTGCAGTGAAGACTTGGCACTGCCATTATTTTAGGTGCTTCATCCAAAATGTTTGAGCTGTTATCTCTGAACTCCATGACTTCCTCATCTTTAATTTTACAAATTAAGCAAGGAGCTACAAGGTGTCCACAGAGCTCTAACTGGAAACACAAATACAAACACAGCGCAGAGATTCAAGACAGCACTTAATGAGATGTATCTTCTAGCCACCGTGATGATGAAGCAGTAAAAAGATCTTTCAGGTGAATAGTTCGGTTGGTTAAGACGGAGTAGTAGCTCACAGTGAATATAGAACCTCAGAAGTTCCATACTGCACAGGTGAAGTACATGTGTGGATAACCTTCTCCTTTCCCCCAGATTCACTTTGTGTCAGTGTTCCCAGCCCTTTAAATCTCAGCCATTTCAGTATTTCAGCAGTGTTTACCAACACTGCAGACTGCAGTGAGTTTCTTGGGTGGCTGTTGAGCTTTGAAAATAGTTGAAACTCCCACCTCACTGGAAGTTCACTGAATGGATTCCAAAGTGTGATTCAAACCTATAGGTAAGAACCACTGTGTCCTGTTATCATCATGAAACCATGCAGACCCTGCATTTTATTTCTTTTTTTTCATCTATTTACTTTAATAATTAACTCGCCAAAAGAATGCTTATCAATCTTATATTAAGGATAATGCAGCTGTGAGAAAGTTTGAGGACATTACCAACATCTTTACTAAGAGCTGTGTGTCTCCATGCAAAATGTAGTGAGTCTTAAAATGCTTTCCTGGCGCTCCTGTTTGTCAGCGAGTTAAGTAAATGTTGATTCAGGGATATTTTTTCTACACACTTAACTCCCACTTTTGTCATTCGCATGCCTAATCTGTGTGCGATGCACTGTCAGTTTACCCTGCAGGGCTCCCACGTGATCATGCACATAAATATCAACATGATACCTAGAGATGAAATCCAATGGAAAAATTTAATGTGAAATCCAGTTTTCGTTGCCTCATTTTTCCACTTCACTGACTGTTGCTTTTCCTGAAGTACTCCTAGAGCTCTCCTGTACAGCCCTTCATTATGCTGCATTATTTCTTTATTTGGGAAGTAAAGCCAAAAAGTATTTTTATTCAACTTAATTTCCTATAACTGTAGGGATGATGTTAAGATGGTTCTTCAGGAAAGAAAATGCTAATCAATTTTGTTTCCAAAACACATTGAAATTCCACACAAATTGGTGCCAGAGTGCAAATGCTACTCAACCGGGAATGGAGAAGGGAGAGAAGAGAAACACGTGTCAACACCCACTTTAATACAAAGGGTGCAAGATATATTTTATTTGAATCAAATACTATTTAGCAATGAAAGCATGTGGGGCACATCCGATATCTTGGATAAAATGTATTGATTTCTCTATTGATTTTTCTAATATACCTTCTCTATGAGGGAGTTACAGCTGAAAGTAGCGAGTGAGTCAGCTAATGCCATCTCTAAGAAGCGTGGTGATGTTCTGATATGCAAAATTGTTCATCGCTGAATTCCAGAATGCTGCAGATCCTCACTTTTCACTTAGGTGAAAAGTAACCTTTTCACTTAGGCTAAAAAAAAAAAAAAAGAAAAAAGTTACTGGTGTCTTTTCTCCCTCAGCTTGCAGTGTTTGCATTTCTTCTACATTTCTTCTCTTTTAATGCATTCTTCTATCCATATTACTGAATAGTTTTGTTCACAAATGGGAAGATGCACGCATAGACTGAAACAGTATTGCCTTCAATATAAGACTACGATATACAAATTTTAACCTTATGATGAGGCAAGTAAAAGCTTTTTCTTCAGTCACCAAAGTGAGCTGCATGTTGAAGCAACGCACAGGAACGTGCACAACACCTGTGAATTCCTGGTCAATTCATGTACAGAAGTAAGTCTGAAATGCTGAAGTATTTGTGATTCTATTTGGGCGGTTTTATGCGGTGGGTAGAGAAGAACTCTTGCACTCCAGAAAGCACAGATTTCTGCCATTGTTTTCAAAGAAGCCAGAACTTCCTGGGTACCAAACAAACAAACAAAAAGTTGCCACTGAACTCACTGCAAGTGTTTCCCTGCGCTACTGGATTCAGCCTTCCAGATAGTTTTCTGTAATTTAGATCAGGCTCCCAAAACAAGGCAGCCTGGAGTTATACTTAGCATTCTAAATCTTTGCACCAGACAACACTTGAAATATGTTTTCTGCTACAGGAACCCAGATTTCATATTTCGGCTCTGATGGTCCAAGGATAGATTCTATAATAGAGTACATCGGGCCCCCTGAGCCCTTTCACCAGCTGCCAACAGGATTTTCGCAAACCCAAACCATGAAGAAGGGGTTGATCCCATTCCTTGACACCGATTGCCATGAAGGACAAGAGATCTATCCAAACAGGTATACAGCTGCACTATGAGAAGCTTTTGCTATTCTTTGCACAGAGACTTAATAGAATTAGTGGTCGCTCTTCCTTCCCCAGCAAGCACTACGTCTGGACTTTACTCAGATAGTTTTTATTGCAACAGCAGATTTCCTAGGAATGGAAAGTCCCAATGGCACCACTTATAGCGTTCTCCTTGGCTGAAGGCTTCCTGTTGAAACTCCTGCAAGGCAGCACTCACCTGATTCATACGGAGACTCCTCCAACTCCAGAAGTCAGAGTTTACCCTGGTATTGTTTTGTTTTTCTGGATTCTCCGCTGTAATAACATTTTAGAAACATTTAGAAGCACTAAGAGAAACGCAGCACCCAACGACTCAGAGGAATGCACCCTGAGAATACGCAGAGTACAAAAAATGAGAGGACGTGTTTTGGAAGTGGAGGGAAAAAGACAAAGCAGGCTTCAGTGCGCTGCATTCCAGGAATCGTATACAGCCCTGAAACTGTGACTGCTGGTTCTGGATCACCTGTGTGTGGATGGAGAGCGGGCTGCACGCCGACCCAACATGCCCGCCGGCTGCAGCTGAAACCCAACTAAGTCAGACAGCGCATCTCCTCAAAGGCAGCTCCTCAGAGCGTTATATGTAGCTCTACACCAAAAGCATTTTCCTCTTAAGCACTCTTGAATCCTGGACTCTTCCTCCGCACGGCCCCGTCCTGCCAACAGCTCATCCTCGCTCCGCCGCCTCGCCACGGCGCGGAGTCACTACAGCCCGGCCCCGCCCGCCCTGCTCCGCCAAGAGCCACGAGGGGGCGCCAAAGCGCCGCTCTTCCCCCATTGCGCGCCCGCAGTGTTTGTGCCACATGAAGTATGAAAACAAGCAGACACGCTTTTAGAGAAGGCTTTTAAACCGCCTTTCCTTCTACCTATAAAACACTGCCTTCACTGATCGTTACAGTGTCCGAACACGAAACTCCGTCTGAGCCACGTCCGTGCAGTTGCAATACAGGAGGACTTGCAGAGACACGGCCCTGTGCAGGTGGCTGCTGGTGGCAGGCAGCGTGCAGTACGTGTGTGTACCTGAAGGGCCCAGTCGGGCGCGGGCTCCGCCGTGCTGACTGCTGGGCAAACAAAGCCTTGCCCGGTGCCACTGAGGCAGGGCCGGCGGGAGGGCCCCACGGAGCTCTCCGAGCCTCACAGCTTACAAGTCCGAAAAGACAAAACAAACAAAGACAGACATAACAGGCGTGCAGGCAGCTGCCTTGGCCCTGACCCTGCAATTTTTTCTGGTCTGGTTTAACCCTGTCTGAGAGGGCGCACGATCTGGACTCTTATTTTAAATGCAAATCTTGCCTGCTTGCTAATCCGAGGAAGCTGAATGTACTTTCTTTAATGTATTCTAGGTTGAGGTTTTAAAAGCAGTATCAATATTTGCTGTGTTTTCATATATCTAAACCGTCAACAGAAAATAATCAATAAAATGTTTTGGCTTCTAATTTGTTTCTCTCTGTTAATAATAGTAATAATAATTGTACTTTTCTCATTTTTTTCCCCCCTCAGCCTTTCCCATTCTGTATTACTTATTCCCTGTCCTATGCACACTTCTTATTTCAGGTTTCTGCCTTGTGTTTGTCTTTACTGTTGTGCATTCCCACTAGGTATCAGCAAAACTACTCACATGCTTAATTAAACACAGACAAAATTCTGTAAGATTATGACTGCTTTTTTGTGCAGCCATGAATCCCCAGGTGACTGTTAATGTAGCTCTTTCCACCTTACCTGTCTTTTCACACTGACTCTGAGGCAACAGTTCCAAAGCTACTTCAGTTCTGCCTTATGTCTTTTTGGTGGGCTTTCCTGAGCCATGTGGACCAATGCTGGGTACAAGAACATATACTGCTGATTTCCCCTCTCTGAAACTCTATTCCAGTTTCCATCTAACCTGCCACAATCCTGTTTTCCACCTTGAATTCTCCCAGGTTCTGCCAGCCCCATCTCCCTCACTGTTTTGCTCACCCAACCAGCCTCATCCAGACCACCTTTTCTCTACGGGATTCCTGCCTTCCACCAGCCACCAAATCTCCACAGCATCCCCCAAAGACTGATCTTACACAATCCTGGTGACAGGGCTGGAAGGCATGTGCTGTGAGGAGAGGCTGAGGACACTTGGGATATCCAGTGTGGAGAAGAGGAGACCAAGAAGGGAACTCATTGATCTCTACAACCTCTTGAGGAAGGAAAGCAGAGGGAGATGCCGGGCTCTGTTTATGCTAAGTGATGACAAGGATGTGCAGGAGCATCACAAAGCTGTGCCAGGTGAGGTTCACACTGGACACAAGGAAAAGTCAAAACAGAGATAAATGTATTTGACTGTAAAAATGTAAAGCATAAAACTGCCCCCTTTTTATTCAGTGAAATTCTAAATATCAATAAATCTCCCAAACCTGATTTCTGAAATCAGTCCAGTTACCCTCCATCCTTGTTCAACATTTCCACGAACAATTCCCTTCTGTCGTGCAATGTAAATGTCACAGGGAAGAAATCTTTGGGTAAGTTTCACATTTTGAGAACCGGAGGTCCTGGAGGTCCTGTTTTTAACTCCCTGATCAGGCTGCTTTCAGGAGGAGCTCTTAATTGCTGCTGTTTTCTCAGGGGTGGCATTTTGTGTATCGTGAATAGGTACCATGTATCACAGCTGAGCAAAGTAACTCCTGTATGAGTTATTTTAAGTAAACATCAAGCAGTCAATTAGGCTCTTTTTGTGCTAGGCATTTGCCTAGTTTTTCTTTTTCTTTTTACTGTGCTGCTAAACTGAGAGTATCAACATGATTTGGAAGAGATAATTGATAAACCCATGTACCTGTTGTTGAAAACCTGCTAGCAGATTGAGAAGACTTCACACAAACTTGTTGCTGCTTACAGTGAAGCTGTCTTTCTCCAAATCTTGGTCATTAATTGCAGATGATGTGACAGCAGGTCTTATTAACACTCCCTATTCCCTCTTCTCAGCCAGATTCTTTACTTTACAGAGCACCAGGTTGTGTTTTTTTTTTTTACCAAATGTTCCATGGAAGGAATTCAGAATCCTCACCTTCAAACCTGAACTTCAAAGTCAAGCAGTTTGTCTCGTGCCCATCTTCTCAGCATATTTTTCAAGAACAAATTATAAACATTTCAAGCAAAGTGCACTTATTACAAGTTTGTTTGCCAAGTACTTCTGCCTCCCTTCCAAGTTCCAGCCACGTCAAAGCATCTGGTTTACAAACAGGTTCCTCCTCTCGGCTGGTACACGGATGCCAGGAAGGAGAGGCTTATCGCTAACAAAGGAGTTTCCCAGATGAAAGGGAAAATGCCGTGGGAGTCACCTGACAGACTCTCACTTGCCACGGAGTGTGTAGGCACCTTGTAGTCACTGAGCAGATGAATGAAGTGATGTGCAGGAGGAGTGATTTTCCCAAGTTCTTCAAGAGCCTCACTAAAATTCCAAGAAGTCCTGTTGATTTCTATAGACTTTACACTGTGCTTTCAGAAAATCACTTCTAATCATGAGACGCTCCCTGCCCTGGGTTTATCTTCTTTAAAGGAGTATGCAGTGATCTAAAATTCCTGCATATTTGCAACTTCGCTTACAAAAATACTGTTCACTGAGAAGACAGATATCATTAGTCTAAAACGTATTGCAATGAAAGCAATGCTGCTCTCAGTTCTCATTTTCACTTACAGCTATCCCAAATGTGACTTACATAAAGAATAAGTTATTTTGACTTGACAGTCGGGTCAACCCCAATTTCAAGAGAATGTAAATCTGGCATAAATCCATGCCCTTCTTGTGCATCACACTCCACACTGAGATCTACCACTACGCAGTCTTGAATACAGAAAGCCTACACAGTTGTTGTTTCTTTTTTTTTCCTATCATAGACTGCATAGCAAAATTAAGAACTTTTATATGCTCCTTCGAAGATATGGGAGAACTTATAAGTATGCTAATAAACGTTAGCCTGATTAGAACATGTAATAGGTATGACAAAATGGCTGTTACTACATTCTCTCATGACCCTTCTCCTACATTAGATTTTCCTGCATTTATAGCATATCCTAAGGATCTCTCCCCTGATTTTAGAGGATTTCACCCTAATTTATACTGATACACTGAATGTGGACTTAGCTCAAAGGTACTAAGTCTTGTCTAGACAGTGATGCTGGTGGGATTGTTCTGAAATCTCTCATTCCTGCTAAAGAATTTCAGTATTTCTGTGTGTCCCTTTAAGTAATGGTAATAATAACCTATATGATATAGCATAACCTGAATGGTTTGTCTTTATATAACTTCATCCAGAAATAGCTCTGTATGAGATTGATGCCTGATCCCATACTATATCCTATCTTTAGTTATACTTTGTTAGGAGGAAGGAACATAGAGTCACAAAGTAGTGAAGACTCCAAATTTCATGCCAAAATCTTTATTTTCAATGTTAAAAAAAGCTTTCGATGGCATGGAAAATCTCCAAACCTTTTGTTATCTCTGTTATCAAAATACCGAGCTGTGTCTGCTCACTTGCGCAAGTCTTTGTTTGCACGCACTCTAGGCAAGCAATCAGATGTATTATCCTTACACAATGCCTTGCAGCCTGGATGCTTTGCCAACTGAATGGGTCTGTTCCTGTCTTTTGCATGTCTATGCAGGACAAAAGGGCAAAAAGAAGCCTTCCCAAGATCTATTGCTGTGACAATTACAGTATTCACCGAAAAGGGTTTTCCAGTCCGGTGCTGACCCCACAGCACCTCAGATTCTGGTTACACCTATACTGAAATATTAGCTGAAGGCTTTGGTGTGGGAACTCACCCTGCACTGCTTACATGTTGGCTTCGGCCTAGTTTCTAGCACCTGGCTGGACACAAGGCCATGGAGCCAATCGTTTCATGATGGCAGTATCTAATACTGCATATAATTCTGGCTAAGCACTCAGAAATTTGCTTAGTCACCTTTATTATTGTAAGTCCAGAATTAAAAAGAGCAGAGAAATAATAAAGATGCATAGTTAAGGTATAATAAAAAGCAAGTGTTTTAGGCTGCGGTGAAGCAAAGACGTGGGTGGCCACATCTGATCTCAGCAATGGTTAAATCTTTCAGCAAGTCACCGATCATGGTGAAAACAGCATGCTACTAAAAAACTGATCAGACACTCAAATTTGTTCTTGTTAGCTTCTCATTTCAGTGGTGGGGAATCCAGTGCCAGAGCTGTCTGAAAACAGGACCAGAAATCCTGGCTGAGTTGAAACCATACATAACTGCTCTCAAGCACATCGTTTTATGGGCTACCTAATCCAGTGGCCTTCCTGTGAAGATTTGCACATAACTTGGCGGCCCATCTCCCTTTCAGCTGCCTTTCAGCTCCAAGTGCTGCTAGTAAAAGATACTTCTCTGTTTATCCTGTTATGTTTTTCATTATGAAGCTTATGTATTGTCTTCTTTTCTTGTCCAGGTACTCGAAATGCTGAATTATTGGTCATGGTTCTGTGTGACCTGGTTCTGATGTTATTAGTCCAGCTGCTGTACTTTTGTTATAAGATATTTCAGATATTTCTCTCTTTTGGAAAAGTACATTTCTTTTGTGAAAGAACTTCTATTGTGTGCCTGTTTTTCACAATATATATGTGTGGTGCCTACTGCAAATGATTGCCTGCTGTATACATAAAAATAAGGTGTTTTAATCATAATATGCCCATCATTCCTGCTGGCCAATTTACAGTAAAAAATTTTTAAAATGATAAAAAAAGAAGTGCTGGTATTCCTGGAAATTTTCTATTCGAGGAGGAAAAAAACAAAACCGAGTCTCATTCAATACTGTCAGTTGGAAAAAAAAAACACCCCAAACCAACAAGTGTGTACTATTCTCAGCTATGTTTTCTGAAGCTCGTCAAATGTAGGCTGTTTCATATCAGTGGCAGGAACGAAATGTCAAAATTAAAGACCTTTTAAATTTTCCTGAATCTCAGCAGCCAGAACTTAGATGCAACTTGGACTGACCTCTCGTGATGAAGAGGAGCAGAAGGAAAGAGGAAGCCTACAATTAAAAGAAGCCAGAACCCAAATGACAACGTGATTTACAAATCAGAGGGACAGCTTTCAGAAACAAAATGAACAAGTCTGTGATCCGATGACTTTCATTGTGATAGTTTCCATCTTCTTCCCACTAAGTTTTTAAAAGTCTAGGCTAGACTAAAAGGGTTATGTTTCCCTCAGTTACATTACTTATTCCACATAAGCAGACTTTGACTTGCAATGGGGGCTCTCATTGCCTTAGGAATGTAAGAGGTTAATTCAGGCTGTCTTGATATCAGATAATAATTACATGATTTATGACCTCTGTCATAAAGCATCCAAGAGATCAAAGACCAAAATAATGTTAGTTCATTTTATGTTGATTTTGTTCAATGCTAGTAACAGATGGGAGTTGGGTTTTTTTTTTCTCATTAGTCCATTTTTATTTTTTTTCCTTGCTTTAATTCCAGTAAGCTGATTTTTGCCTAATATACATCATTTTCTCTATTTTTCCTTAAACTTCATCATGTCTTCCATTCAAGAACATACCCATAAGAACGGACATTTGCTATCATGAAGGTAATTCCTAAACTTTCTAAAAACAAAGCTTAAAAATAAAATAGTCTTAGCTTTGGGCCACCGGATAGTTCTGCACTGAAACTTCATTTCTTATAGCATTCATTATACTGTTTTGAAATCTGTGGTGCACCCCTAACTGGTTTTACTGAAGAACCCTTACAAACATTGCATAAAGTGGCAGACATGCTATATTATTCTACAGCTTCTTTTGGTTAGTACTGCAAACTGTGCTGGTGCAATTGTGGAGGTCGTTTTCTGCAGGGAGGCAAATGAGAATTATCCATACAGAAATTCAAGGAGTTTAGGTAAGAATAAACTAATTACCCAAGTTGGAATTTTGAAAAGACATTAAAATCAATATCACCTCTTTCTTATACAAGTGCCATAGAGAATAAGTCACAGAGTAAGTGCTCAGGACTTTACTTTCTATACTGTCATTGCAGAGGGACTATGCTTTCAGCATCAGAGTGTCTTTTGGCAGTGGACACAGGGCTGGATCAATACTGACAACAGAACAAGATTGTCACTTGCCAGGATTTTTACAGGGTGCTTAGTTAAACAAAATAAAAATAAGAATTGATTAAAGCACAGGAACAGCTCTCAGAAGGCTTTTGTTCCAATCCCAAACAAGTCATAGAATTCCTCTGTGAGTCTCGACACCTTCTGTCTCTCAGTTTGTTTTCAGCTTAATGCAAATAATCATAGAATCACAGAATGGCCTGGGTTGAAAAGGACCACAGTGATCACTGAGTTTCAACCCCCTGCTATGTGCAGAGTCACCAACCAGCAGACCAGGCTGCCCAGATCCACATCCAGCCTGTCCTTGAATGCTTCCAGGGATGGGGCATCCACAACCTCCTTGGGCAACCTGTTCCAGTGCATCACCACCCTCTGTGTGAAAAATTTGCTCCTAATATCTAACCTAAACCTCTGCTGTCTCAATTTACAACCATTCCCCCTTGTTCTATCACTATCCACCCTCATAAACAGCCGCTCCCCCTCCTGTTCTCCTTTCAAGTACTGGAAGGCCACAATGAGGTCTCCCCGAAGCCTTCTCCAAGCTAAACAAGCCCAGTTTCCTCAAGCTTCAATAATAACACTCACTAGGATTTCTGAATGATTCTGCTCATTACTTTTTTGTAAAACACTCTAAGATTTTTTGCTGGAAAGCAATACAAAATCGCCAAGTTTCACTCACATGCTTATTAATACCTTACACACTAGTATACACTTACCAGTCTTTTATATTGGTAAAACTACTCTCACCAACAACATACCCATGGTTTCTCTAGAATTTTGTTACTTGCTTTCCTATTTTGTTTCCTAGAAATCTTCTTCCAAGAAAGACAAGCTATCACTAAGGACTCTTTTGGTCCATCAGGATTGCTGGTTTTGTACTAATGCATTTGGAGTCCTCTGTTTTGACGGCTGCAAAGCCATCATAGAAAGCTCAGTATTCCAACGCTGTCTATTGGTAGCTTTGCAGAGTATAGAACCTGAAGTACCACTGCAATCATAAGGTTTGTCTTCTGGTATGGAGCAGGTTGTTAGAGTTGTCTACCTTGATTCTTGACTGAGCTACATTCTATTAGAAAAGCATGTTGCAATTGCTGCTGAGGACATTAGAAAGTAGCCCACTTCTGTGGGCAGAAAGTATGTGTTCCCATTTCTAGCATGAATTTATCCAGGTTTTCCCACTATATCACCATATTATCACTAATTTCATATAATCACTAGATTTATTAGTCCATAACCGAACCTGTATAATTCCCCATGGTAACATCTTAGAGGTTAGGTCCAAATCAATCTTTACTATTCTGAACTGATAAACTAAACAGATCAAACTCTTTGAATCTTTTACTCTGAGGCATGATTAACAGTCCCTAAGTCATGTTTGTGACTCTTCTCTGCACTTCTTCAACAATGTTTCTGAACCATGAACCCCAGGACTGGACAAAATATTCCAATAATGATTTCATCAGTGCTAAATACAACAACACTGCAATAACTCTCGACACCTATCTTCATTCATTATTCCACCGATGCTTATTTATTAAGCTCATATTGGACATTTTGTGCACTGTGTCACATTGGGAAATTATACACAGATGACTATGAACTCTGATCCCCAATTCTTTTGAAAAGCACTGCTTCCCTGAAGAGAGTTCAGTCTCTAATTACAGGCTGAAATGTTGCTTCTTAGATTTTTAGTTATGTTAAATGTATTCTGCCAAACTAATCTACGCACTATTTGCAAGAGATGCAAGTATTTGGTGGTGGTGGTGACCAGCCTTTGGATTGACCATTCCTCCAGTCATGGTCATGTTTTCAAATGTAGGTTCTGCTGATCCACCTGGGACAATGGTCAATGCTTTAAGTTTCCATAATTGGAAGAAGACTTTCAAAATACAGTCCTCTGAGAACTGTGTAATTCTCAGCTGATACATGATAAGATTATTTCCGAATCCAACAGAGGTGAATACGCGGTGATCTTCCATCTTACAACAGATACAACCATGCCAGCTGTAATTGCTCAAAGCATAGAAGCTTTTAAAATAAAGCTGCTTTCTATCTTTGTTGTTGTTGTTATAGAATACCGCAGTTTAAAACTTTGTTGTGTGATTTGTTATCCCTTTGTTTTACATTACCCCGTCACTGATGTTTTTCTTGCATTATTGAGAGCATATGCAAAGATTTTTAAACTATCTCTATAATGCTAAAAATTTCAATTAAATCTTTCTATTTTTTTTCAAAGTAGGCTACATAATACCAGTACCATAATATTAGTATCAGGCTTCCTAAATCCCACTGTTACTGGTTAGAGCATCCTTTCTCACCTCATATCCAAAGAAATGTGTCATATGATGAGTGGTAACTGAAAAGTAACTGTAAAATTTACAGGTTTGTTACAAAATAAAACCAAAGAAGCTCTAAACCTTGGTTGAAAGAGAAACACCTTTAGACAAAGATGCTATTTAAACAAGTCCTACATAGAACTGAAGATTCCACAGAATAAGTAGGCGTATTTGTTTTTAAAGCAAGAAGACTTTAGACGGTCTTGAGATTTCTCTGACTCACCGCCCCTCCAGCTCTTCTCAAATAACAAACTGCTAGTCAAAAGCGTTAAGTAATGAGAAGAGAGAGAAAGCTTCAATGGATAGAAGGGAACAGGCTAATTACACTTATTAGAAACATTGCACATACGGTATGGACTTCTTCACTACTTCTATTTTATAATCCTTTTTTAATATATATATATATATACAATGCATAGAGTTTACATTTATTATTGTACATATTTGGATAAATAATGTTGGCTTTGCACAAAGCACAAGGACATATTTGCCCCATTGCTAAAATGTGCTCAGAGGAATTGTTGGAAGGTCTGTCAGAACGAGTTACAGCTTCTTCTTTCTCAGCCTGCCCTGTCCTGTCTTGCTTTGCTCCTTAGCTGAAGTTAGAACATAAAATAAGTTTGTGAACTCTATATGGTTCTAATTTATGAAGCTGGCTTTGGTCCCTAAGGGACCATATGCCGGCCAGAAATCATCATAATAAAGACACAGTTCATCTTCCCTCTGAATTTCCCAACCTTTCTTTTGCTTAACACGCTTTTTGGGATAAGACAGAAAGCAGTGGGAACCAGCTCCTCTGGTTGTACACTATTTGACAGTTCCCTTCAGCCAGGGGAATTTCTGCATTGGCGTCTGTGACCAGATTCCAAATTTCTTTAGAGCTCAAAGACTGCAAAACAGCTGGGTCAAGGGGCAGGGATTTTATCCAAATTTATTTTGCTTAAGTTTGAGGTCTGGTCTTGCTTAGCTAACAAGATCTAATTACATCACAGCCCATGCAGCTATGCCTTACGGTGTGTGCTTTGGACAAGGTGGTGATAAGCAATTAAGAGAACAGCGAGCGCAGAGATTGCTCAGGTTTGTTCTGAGATTTTTGCATTGAGTACTCAAGTATCCACTCAACAAATGATCAAAGAGGAATAGGAAAAAGAAGAGACGTACATTTCTTTAATACTCAGTTTTAGCTTGTGGGGAAGATCCCTAATGCACAAGAAAGGCTAGATTCTTTATTCATTGTAAGATTTTCTTCTGTGTGATGCTACCGAGAAATCAAGTAAGAAAACAACAGATTTCAATTAGTGACACAGATACTTTGTGAATTAAATTTTCATCTTAGAGTATTGTCTAACAAAACAAAATACAAAATACCTGACAAAGTACTGTCAGTTCTTTCATACTCGTATTTTCACACTTGCTTCAGCACACTGATGAAAAATAAAGGATATTTACAAAACAGACACCATCTAAGCTTTGATCCCAGAATTTGTCTGTGCTGTAATGAAGTGGTGCAGGCCAGGTGAGTCAGTGGAACAGTGCTTCAGAGTATGAGGATGTGTACTCTCAACAGCTATGTCTGTTTGTTCCCTGGCTACAAATTACCATTTGTCTTCTATCTGGGCTGCAAGATCTATTGTGAACTCACTGAAGAAGATTTTTCATGGTGCATGGTACAACAGAGTCCTCAACTTGCTGGTGTTAACTGTGACTGAAACTAATTATTACTAATTATATTTCCTTTAGTGATATTCCCCTTCCCTTTATTAATACATCTTCCCCTATGCAGTCCAATGCATCCATTAATTTTTGAACTGCCTGGAATTGCACGTATAAGGAGTAGTATGGATGGTCCCACTCATCTTCATGGGGTGTTAAATACATGGCAATGCCAATTCTAACCTCCAAGCTACCTGGCTATTGAGATTGTGGAGCCTTGACTCACACACAGCACATACTATGAATTTTTCCTGAGTTAATTTTTATTTTAATGGTAGTGTATGCACAGGAAAATATTCACACTTGCTTTAAAAATTGATTGTGACGGGGAACCCATGACAGCATGTAAGAAATTATTCCAGAACAGTCTTACTGTTAAAAATGTTCCACAACACTGCAGTCTGAATTTGTCTCATTGCAGATGCCATCCTTTGGAATCTGTTATACTTTGTCTTCAACAGTGAAGACCCCTCTATTAGTATCAAAATATATTGTTTTGTGGGTATTGTGACACTCGCATTAAATTTTGTTTGAATTCCAGTTACTCTGCCATTAAGCTTTCCCAAGTTTTAATCACCTCTCTCCAACAGTGGAGATACATTTCTTCTGATTGCAGCACCGCACTGAGAACCGAGCAGGGATTTTGTTCAGTTGATTGTCTGTCACGATCCCTGTGGGTTTTTAGAAAAGCTGGTTTTATTTCCAGCACAGGCCCTTTGTCTCCCCCTCAGCCCCTCCCTGCACAAATATCCCGTGCATATGAATTTTCCATTCCTTTTTCCCATGTATCATTTCAGCCTGTATTTCATTCATTGTTTGGGACTGATATCAGATTGACAAGCCTACCCACACTGTCTTGTTTACCACTTAGAAACACAGTTAAGGCATTTGCATTCTTCCATTCTTTTTGGAACTTGCTTTCTTTTCCCAGATTTATTGGAAATCTATATTAATGGTAAAGGAAGAACTGCATCTCACACTTTCAAGACTCTTGAATATCAATTGCCTACACCTATTTTTTGAGAATCTCTATTTTTTCTAACTGCAGTTTATCGTCCCATTTGTTGCTATAACATTCATCAATAATCACTGTGTGTTACAAGCGACTAATTGTTTTATTTTTTAATTCTTTAATTTGGCAATATCAGCTTTTCCTTATGTGCCATTGTCACCTAATTCCATCTTATGCTGGATGTAATTCTCTGTAACTTACAAAAGTAATTCTCCCTTCAAATTCAATTGCTGTTTGTTTTTTGTTTGTTTTTTGTTTTGTTTTGTTTTGTTTTGGTCTTGGAAATGACAAATATTAAATCTCCATTTTATCAAGTTTGGGTTGAACCCAGTTTTTCTTCATCCATCATTACAGATAGGTACTTAAGGTACTGCTGAATGTCGGAGTCTGATATTCTGTTTGCAAAATGGTGTAACTTCAAAACAGATGGTGCGGTTCTTCTATTCAGTGGGGTATTCATATCCAAAATAAACCTTTAATTTAGAGGGCTAGTTTATCCTATTCCTTATATTCAACTGAAAGACACTAAGGGGATTCAATGGATATATGTGAATCTCCTGTCTCTTCTAAGAATTTAAGACATCTGGAGAGACCACGTCATTCATAAAACAAGTATCTTAGGAGGTGGCGAAAATTCAGTTGTTCTGTTGCCTCTCTCTTTACTTTTCTTTCTCTCTGCCTTTTTCCTACACAGGTTAGGACATTCATTTCAATTGCCCAATCACTTGTATGCATTCCCATCAGTTTTTGGGCCAACTAAGACAAACCCATCTTTTAAAAGAATGGTATCAATTTTTGTTCTTTAGTGTTCAGGCTCCTGACGCTGAAATATAGATTTTTGATCTTTTACTTTACTCTCAGTACCTGAATTCTGTACAAACTGAGTGTTTCTGGGTTAATTCCCTGCTCAAGTTTCATTGTGTAATTTTTCACACATCTGTTGGTACCAGTGTGGATAGAGGGACATAGCAGCAGTGGACAACGCAGGATGAGTTTGGTGGTTAACAAGTATTTCTCCACAATATTTGAAGTCCTTTCAGACTTGTCTACCCAAAAAGGAGCCAACGCTTAATTCAAAACAAGGACAAGAAAATCCTTGTTTCGAAACTTACGTTTCGAAGTGCCAAACTATCACCCAGTTTCTATACCTCATACTGTAAATGGTCTGTGATACACAGATGAAAACTAAGTATGAATTTAATTTTATATCAGTGTAAAGAACACAAAAGGTATCTTGTTGACTTACTGTTCTCATTTATTAAGTATCTGTTTTTACTTTGTCTCCATATACTTTTTGGTCAGCTTATCAGAGTCACGATGAGCCCAGCAATCTTATGCAGATTTTAGGTAATACTTGCATCAGGTAAGCTGGTTAACCATAAAATGGTTATGCTAGGCCTAGGGCAGATCCTGTTAAAATCCAGGGATAAACAAATGGATCATCTCATACAATAATCCATCTCAAATTCTTATTACAGAAAGTTACACCAATTTACCTTTTAGTAAATACAATAAATAATAGTAAGAAGTGTGCAGACATAGGGACAACACAGGTAACTCTTCAAAATGGCTTTTTTACCTTCTTTAGCACAGATTTATATAGATCTGAACTAAAGGGGACTTGGTACATCCAAGCACAACATGGTGCTGCAGTGTTAGATTCTCAACAAAGGAAAATACCAGAATTTATGTGTGTGTTGCCTATAAAACAAAGAGATTTTTAGGAAGTCAGCATTGATTTAAGTACTCTTCAAGGCCACATTTCCAGGATTCAAGATCATTTCCAAGATGATTTTCAATAACCTGATGTCTTTAGAAGATGTTTACTTCTCTAACACGTACTGGTCATTTACTTCAGTTCCTGAACAGGTGACTTCTTTTGAATGTCTGGCACACAGAGGACACTCAGGGCTGGACGAATCATTGCTTTGATGAGAAGATGTCCATGACTAAGATTCTTACTACCGAGCTTCAGGAACAAAACTCTTTGGAGAATGCACATGAAATTGTGGGGCAGTAAGGCTGAGGTAAGGAGATGCGTATAGCAGCAGACCCTGGGACACGCTTTCCAAATGTCAGATCAGGCTTCAGTCAGAGACTCATCTTTGGGAATGTGGAACATAGGAGTGAGTGTGTTCAGCTGCAAGGGTGCCTGTGAATTACTGAAAGCATTTGGGAAACGTGAAAATAAATTATGTCTAATATCAGGGAAAAGGCAATGTAAATATAAGATCTTCCTTTTAACAGCTTCTTTTTTAATGACTGAGTGTAACATTGTCAAACCTTGATACAAGTGTCCAGGCTACAGTAATACTTCATTTCTTCTCAAATCTTCTTTTTCTTAAAAGCACTGATTGTTTTTTTTTTCAGTCACTTCTCCATTTCTCCTGCTCTCCTTCTTATACAATGAGTAAAATAACTGACAGACTGAAGTGCAGCACTCTGATATCCAATTGCATTGACTGTGCTTGATTCCACGTTTCTCTGATTCTCCTCCTACCTCTACAGGCTGTGCAGCTGGAGCAATAAAAAGCATGTTTTGCTGTTTAAGGAAAGTGGCAAGTAGAATGCCGAGGGAAAAAGGCAGTGTTTTGTGTATCTGATTATAGTTTTGTGCAAATTTGGAAAACAAGCTATTTTGCTGCCTCTGTATCACAGCACTCTGCAATTCACATCTACAAGGAATTACCTCTATTGCCTTAAAATGCGTATTCTGAGGTTGAGTCCGCACAGTTCTCTTAAATAAACCTAAAAAGGGGGTTTGTTTATTCACTGTTCAATTGGCATGGAACTCCCGTATCTAACCATATTGTTAACATCCACGGTCTGTTTTCAATTTACTTCGCAAACCCATGAATTCTACACAAGTGCTTGTGGGTGGAAAGACGTCTACTTAATACATGTTAATTTGTGTGTATGACATAGAAATGGTTTCTAAAAAGACAGTTCTGTCCCCTAACCCCAAACGCTGACAAAATTTCCAGCACGCCAGGAATGTTGTTACAGATGTGTAAATGCCATGAAGCTGAATGCAATTTTGCATCTGTAATGTGGTCCTTGTGCCTGTGGTACCAAAGTAAAGCAGTTTCTTGATAGAGCTGTAATTGCTGTCTGGTTAATAAACATTTTTCCCCTAGATGTAAGAATTTTTTACTTAAATTTTTATTAAAGAACTAGAAACGCTGTGCTCTTTTGGTATCGTGAAATCACAGTTTAATACAAGTACTGAAAACCATGTTAGGAGGTTGGAAGCAAACAAAATCAGTCCTGTTTTCTTCTGTGAAGCTGAACCACGTGTGTTCTCCCCACAGGCATCAGGTTCTGGCAGAGGGATTTCTGCCCCGTGACAGTAACTCACCATGCATGGGTGTGGGACAAGTGTGAGAGGCCTTGTACTGCCTGAGGGCAAGAAGCCCACTCGCTCCTCCTTCTACAACCACACACCTCACTTGTTGTGAGTGAAGCAGCTCATCTGGCGGTGGCACTTCCACTTCAATGTAGCCCATGACAGAGACATTTCTGCATGGCTTTTGCTGAGCTGTTTCATAAGGGAAGCAGTTGTTTTCACCTGTACTTTAAAATTACAATATCTTCTAGTTTTGTATTACCTTGCAGTAGCTGACACATATCTATTTAATACAATAAATAGATAACAGTGCTATCTTAATTGGTTTCTAGACTCACCTTGTGCCTGAGCCATCAGCCATCTCCCAGCACCAGTTGTCTCAGCACAGGGATGCAGTGTCACTTTGCTAAAAAAGAGCTAGAGATGGCTGGGGCAGTAATCCATAATCTAACATAACCATTATGTTAGATTACAATACTTTAATTACTGCTCAGGGAGTGGAGAAGGGAAGGCTGTGGTCAGCCGGGCTATAAGGACTGGTGAGTACTTCATCTAGTTACAACCTAATGCACAACTCTGCAGAGGATGCGTAGCTTTAGGGGGCTGATTTGGCTCAGGAAATAAGTCAGGTTATCAGCCCTACTGCATCAGTTGTTATTTTGATTAGAAGTAATATTTTAGGAGCCGAAGGGGTCACAGGGCCACCTCACCAATGTTACCTCTTCACATGAGAAAGTGAAAAAAAGCCTGTGGGACTCAGGCAAAACCATGTTTTTGTGTGTGTTTGTGACACTGCTCCCCAGCTGATGAGTAGGAAAACTCAGTTCTTTCCTCGGCTGTGACTGAACAAGACTTTCACATACACAGCTAAACGTTAGGGACTAGGACTTTGTCCTGAAGGTCAGTGTGGTGTGTTTCTCCAAGCCTGGCTACACAAATAGGGAGAGAAACTAGAACAGTCATTTTTTGGGCAGCACTTTTGAATGCAGCACACATTCTGGATGAGAGGTAGTGATCTCAAGTTGCACCAAGGAAGCTTCAGGTTGGGTATTAGGAAACATTTCTTCTCAGAAAGAGTAGTGGTGAGGCACTGGAATGAGATGCCCAGGAAGGTGGCGGAGTCGCTGTCCCAGGAGGTGCTCAAGAAACTTGGAGAGGTGGTGTTCCTGGAAGGATGGATTGAACTGGAGTTTCCCTGTGATGAGGCACTGGGCTGAGAAAGGACTGGTTTAGGGTGCCTGAAGCTGCTATCTTCCCCTATGAACAGCCCCAGCACGGGGAAGTGCTGAAAACCAATTGCTGGGTGAGGGCAGTGGGCACTTGCACAGTGTTTGGCATAGACAGGCAAAAAGCCATGAGCTTCCCCAGCTGCAGAAAAACAATCTGAAAGTTGACTTCTAGTCATCAAGCACTCCACACTGGAACCCATTTGGATCAATACTTACTGAATGTCTCATGCCTCAGCGATAAATGTGATGGTTTTCCTTGTAGGGTTCCATACAGGAAGCCTGCAGGTCTCTTCCTAGCCTGCTTCAAATAGCAGCTGATCTTTGAAACTGAATACCCAGGAAATCCTAAAGGTAACACATCTTCTGTCTTGGTTTTTCCATAATGATGGCAAATGAGCACTCTGTAGCCTTAGGCTGAGGAACTGAGAAAGAGCAGGAGCCCAGGGGCGGCTCTCACAGTCACACATGCCACAGTGGTCGCTGCATGCTTTGGGTGATGCCAAAGCACTTCATGGTTCCTCCAAGAGTTTGCATACAGATCATTCACTTTTAAGAGGCATTTCAGTATAGCAGTGGGACGTCAGCTTTTTTCCTTGTGTTATTCCAAGGTGTGTTTTCTATATATTACTTTTCAGAACCCGACACTGTGGTAGGACACATACGCATCATGGAACAAACTGAATCCTACGACTGGAAGCCTGGAGAGAAGTTTTATGTCTTACAACTTGAACTGCTGCGTACGCATCTGCCCTGAACCGAACGCAGCCTCCCGAGGGCAGGAGGACGTGCGAGGGCCCCGAAGAGCTCTGCCCGGAGCCCCCGGCGGAGGCCGGGCACAGTGGAGAGGGGCTCCCGGCGCGGCCGCCCCCAGCTCGGCGCTGTCACGGGGCAGAGCTGAGAAGAGGGGGGAAAAGTTGCCGGCTCTCATTAAGATTTACGATCCGTCTGAACTTTTGTAGTCCCGAGGCTTAACGACAGATGGTGGTGTAACTCCACCAATTTTGTGGCGTCTCCGATCGCTTTGATGTTGCAGTACAGGTTCTCTTCGAGGTGACTCCGTTTAAACCCCGCGTTCCACTCTGCCCGAACTGTGCCGGGCGCTGCGCGGGGCGGACGGAGAACGGACGTAGGGCGAGAGAGGACTCGGTTCGTGCTCCGGGCCCTTTTGCACGCAGCATTGATGGAAACACGACAACGTGACGGGCACCTCTCGCCGCCAGCTGCGCCGGGAAAATGCATTAAATTAATTAAGGGAAGACGGCTTCGAAGCGGTTTATTTGAAGCGAGAAATACAATACAAAAGCGCAGATGAAATCTCGAACCGTAAATAGGCACAAATAACACGCGCCTTGTTCATTAGGAGGCCAAGCTGTGTTTTATGCTCCGATCTCTGCTGTAAAAATAAAAAGAGTCGGAAAAGTGTTTGTTCTCGGAGCGCTCACCCCGCGCAGCGCTCACCCCGCGTTGTTACCCCCGCACCGTCGCGCACCGCACAGCGCGGATCGCGGCGTCGGCCTCTCCGCTGCGAAGCGCGTTTCGCACCGCTCGCAAGGAAAGCGCAGCGGGGCCGGCCCGGGCGCTCCCTCCAACAAGTGCGGGGCACGGCGCGGTCCGCCGCCGAGTGAGCCGCCGCCGCCCGTCGGGAGTAGGGCGGCGGGTTCGGGGCCGAGCGGAGCCCGTGGCGGCCGATTTCGTTTGCGGACGGCGTGGAGCGCGGACGGCGCCTCTCGGTTCCCCCCCGGCCCGCAGCCGTCGGGGGGCAGCGGGGGGCGGCTGCCCGCGGTCCCCGCGCTCCGCATCGCCTCGGCCCCGCAGCGGGCTCTGCGGGCGGCACCCGCAACCGTTGCGCTCGCAAAGTGAGGTGGAAGCGAAGCGGCAACGGGGCGGGCGAGGCGGGGAGGTGTGCGAGCGGGGGGGGCGACGAACACAAAAGAGTTGCAAGTAGCAAATAAATATATTTTACGACCACCCATCGGCAGCCGCGGCGGCGGCGAGCCTGCCCCGGCGGTGAACTTTCACCTCGCGAACCCAGCCTCGCCCCCATTGGCCGGGCCCGCAGCCGCCACGGCCCCCTCCCGGCCTCGGCCTCGGCCCCGCCGTACGGCCCGCACCGCGGGGCAGGGGCCGGGAAGGGGCCCGCGGCGGCGCGGCCGCCGAGCGGAGAAAGTTTCGCGGAGCGCCGCAGTGCCGGCCCGCAGCCGCCTCCCACGCGTGTCTCCCACCCCGAGGGCGGGCAGCGGGCCGCAGACGGTCGGCAGAGCCGGCACAACGCGCGGCTTTGTTTTCTCTCCCCGTCTGCTAAACTCGTTGTGTCTAACGGAGCAAAAAAAAAGGGGGGGGGGGGGGTGGAAGAGGGAGGGAGGGAGAGGGGGCGGGGAGGGGGGAGCTGGCAGCAGGTGGAGCGGGCACGGGCCGGGGGGGGGGGACGCGGAGCGGGGCACGGCGCGTCCCGCGGCACTTTCCGCCGTTGCCATCCTCCCCCCCTGCGCCGCCCCCCGCGCATTATTAGCACTTCTGTGCAGGCCACTTGGCGATCATGTGAGGGCTCCCTCCTCACTCCCCTTTCCTCCGAAGGACTCGCTGTGTGTGCAGCGGGTTTTTTTTTTTTTTTTTCTTCCTCTCTCTCTCTCTCTTTTTTTTTTCGCATTCCCAACAAAACACATACACACAGCGGCACACTCCGCACACAGCCAGACCCGCACGCCGGCGCCAGGCAGCGCCAGCCCGCGGGAGGCCGCCCGGCCCCGCCGCCGCCCCGCGCCCGCTCCCGGCCCCGCCGTTCCCCCCCCCCCTCCCCCCCGCCCCGCTCCCGGCCCGCGCGTCCCGGCGGCGGCGGCGGCTCCGCCCGCAGAGACTTTGCATGTGCGCGGCGCTCCGCTCGCCCTTTCTCTCGGTGTCAGCTCGCCGGGACGCCCCGCACGGTGTCTCCTCCCGGTAAGTGCTACCCCCCCTTTCCCCCCCCACCCCCTCCCCGCACACACCCGTCCCCTCCTCCCCCCGCGCTCCGGTGTGTGACTCTCCGCTCCCCCCGCCTCCGCCGCTCACTGACTTGCCGCCGCCGCGGGAAAGTTTGGCGGCGGCCCCGCGGTGACATGTGTCAGCCCCGCCGCGCCGGGGCCGTTGCCGGCCGGGCTCTGCCCCTCCCCGGGTGTCCCCGCGCGTCCCGGGGCGGCAGCGCGACGGGAACCCGGCAAACAACCTGTAGGCTTCCGTTCGGGGGCTTCCAGAGAGCGCTCCCGAGGCGGATCGCCCCGCTTCCCCATCTGTGTGCTTTGGGTTGGATTTTTTTTTTTTTTTTTTTTCCCCTTTATTTTCTTTCGCCGCTTTTATTTTATTTCCTAAGCTCTCCCCAGCAGACAGCCGGGGTGAAGAGCCGTGTCACGTTTCTCCTTTGTGTGCTGCCCGCCCGCCGCCGGGAGACGCGCACCCCCCCTCCGCCCGGCCCCGAGCGCGGCGCTCCACCGGGGGCCCCGATCCCTCCCGGCCCGGCCCGGCCGCCCCCCGACGGCCGCGGGACGGAGCGGCACGACCCCCACCCCTCTCGCCCCCCCGCTGACAGCCCCACCGAAAGGCAGAAAAAAAACCCCAACAAACACCCACAAAAAGCCCTAAAAGCGGGAATTAATAAATAATGCCGCGGAGTTCCGGAGGCGGCCTGCTGCGCGGGGGCTGCCCTTCAGACTGCATCTCGCCATTCAGGAGGGCTGCGGGAACCGCAAAGTTTTGAAAGTTTAATTTTTTTCATAGCGGGGTGAATACGGCGCGGCCGGGGCTGCGGGAGAGGAGGGGGAGGCGGGGGGGGGGGGCCGGGCCCGGCCTGTGCGGGCACTGCGGCGGGGTGAGGGCGGGCCGCGGGCGGCCGGGGCTCTCCTCCTCCCGTGCCGGTGTCGGGCCGAGGGCTGCGGGCAGCGAGCGGGTCCCGGGGGGTGGGTGGGGGGTCCCGGGCTCCCGGCGGGGGCGGCACGCACCGCACTGCGCGGAGACGGCGCCGCTGCCGCGTCCTCGGGGGGAAAGAATTCCCAAGTAAACCCCCCCAAATGTCGAGCGGCAGCATCTGTGTTCGGCGCGGCGCGGGGCCGCATAGGGAAGGCAGCGCCCGGCGATCGCTACCTGGGAACCGCTGCCGGGTTTAAAGCTCTCGTTTGCGTACTTCCTTAAAGAGAGGAACGCAGAAGTTCCCCTTCCAGACAGGATGCCCCCTCGCTCGCTGCCCGTCCAGAGCTCCCTCCGCTCGAGGGAACCGCTCCGCTGACATCAGTGGGGATGTGTCCGATGGCTCGGAGGGCTCAGGCCCGGGGTGGTGTTGCCTGAGCGTGGGGTGTGGGTTGGGGACGGCCCGGCTCGGGGAAAGAGGTGAAATTTAAGAGATTCTGACAGGTTTAATTCTCTTTTCCCCGTGCTAGGTAATTTAAAACCATTAAGGAAAAACATTACTGCTAGTAATATTACTCTAAAGAAAATATGATTAATTATTAACTCCGTTTCTCTAATGCTACGCTGAACCCTTTTGAGTGAGATACAGATCTGAGTGTTCAAATTAGTATTTATTTTTAATTTAAGGTTTCTCCTGACTATAATAATTTCTCCATATTTCATACCGGTAGAGAAAAGATGCCTGTTTTGCAGTAATCTTAGAGCTGTTCGTATGGAACGGCAGCGTCCGGTAGCATTTCTGTGTACTTAAATCATTTATTTACCAACTTGGAGTAGTAAATTACTGATTAGTTGGGGGAAAGAAGGAGCGTTCGCAGTGCAACGTTTCCCAAATAGGTGAAGCGACCTTCACGTCAACTGCTGATCTCTCAGCGCCATGCCAAGTGCTGCACAATTAGCTATTCTGGTTTGTTTTAATATGTAGGACCCGGAGCTCACCGCTGTGTGTGCGGCCTCGCAGCACAGGCTGGAATGCTAACCTGGGAGCCTGAGCAGGGGCTCTTGTATAAATATTTGGGTCTTTCTTTGTTTTTCAGTTTAACCTCCGGGATCTCTAGGTTTTGTCACGAGACCTTTGTTTAAGTGAAGCGTTTGTAATATTTGGGAGAGGGGGAAAGAAATGAAATGTTCCATTGCTTTCTCTTCAGCGCCGGTTTGGGTAGAACTAGCAAAGGGTCAGTAAGGAACAGCCTAACAAGCGCTCGCGAAGTGCGAGGAAGAGCAAAGAAAGTATGTCGAGCCCAGATATTCAAATGTATCAGTAAATGGCACTTGTAAAGCTGCGCCAGGCTCTGTGTCGTAGTTAGGTGCTGATTCCAGAGGTAAGTGACAGAATTTATTCAGGAGTCATCTGTTGCTTGTGTGTTTTTTAGGCTGTCTTTAATAAAACACACTGAAAATTTCAAGATCACAGATGTGTTTGCTTAGCAACGTTCTTACTGGACTTCAAAGTATCCCACAGTATTACTGTATCATAGGCTGTGCTTTGTGCACTGGTTTAGGTGAACCGGGATAAGCGTTTCGTGGGCTGAGGAATATACCTGATTCAGCATCACACGCCCGGGATTTGTTCAAGGCTGCTGGGCTGAAAACAATGCAGAACTTCTGAGATCTCATCCGTGCTCTGGTGGTGCTTTGCTGTGTGTCATTGAAAGTGTCACTTAACCTCTTTGTTTCACCATTAAAATGTGAGGACTGGTATTTCGCTCTGATAGGGCGATTAATTAATATTTCTTGAACGCTGAGTGCTCTTTTGTTCCATTCCTATTTTTGCCGGGTTTATTTTGGAGAAGTTCAGTTCCGATGGTGGTTTGAAAAAGAATGGTTGGTGGGGAGACCATGTTTTTGCTTTGTGAGTCAGATCATGGAGAGGTCACTCGCACATAGGGATGGAAAATGATTTAGGACGTAGGTCACCGAGAAGTACTCATGGAATGATTTTGACTGGAGAAAATTGCACATCGCCCTCCAACTCAAAAAATGCCTTGGTTACAAAACACTCATTTTTGGTACACTTGAACTGATTACTCTTTTTAAACTTTGTGGCAGCTAGTGGGGCTGGAAGTAATGCAAATTATATATTTTTCACTGCCACTGTCGCATACCTCTCAACTAATCCTCGTTAAAGGGAATACTTGTCATTTAGATTCCCCTTCTCCGTCCTGTTTTGACTTGAAATCTTTTTTGATTGCGTGTGTAAATGAGTGGCACCAGGAAAACTGAATTAAAAAGATGAAATGGCGGAAAAGGTTTTCTGCAGTGAAGTGCCTTCAGTATTTCAGCTCAGTGTGACGTGTTTGGAGGATTGCTTCCACGTTCCCTGTGTCACAGACTGGTTGTGTTTACCTCACTGCGGCCATTTCCAAGGGTAGCCTTAAACTTGAATTTCAGATCCACCAGGATGGCATAAACACAAGGAACGGTCCCACAAGTATCGTTTAACACTGATAATCTTTTCTTCTCCTTTTTTTAGGCTCTCAGTAGTTTAACAGCATTTGGATTTTTTTTTTTTACATCTTCCGAGATGGGTACTTCAAATTGTAAGAGGCATCTCTGTCCTTTGATGCAAGATTTGCATCTGTTCTGGCTTTTCTGCTTTTTTTCTTTCTTTCTTTTTCAATTTCTGCTGTATTTGCATTTTAAGGGCAAGACAGCGTTTGGTGTTTGGAAGCTGGATTTAAAAGTGCCACCAGTAGCTCATCTGTGCTGTCATCACCGAAGGAGCTGAAAATAATCTTTTTAATGAACAGTTGCTACGATATTCATTGGTGCGCCAAAGTGTGGGTCGGGATGATGCTGGAAAGTGAAGTTTGAGCTCCGGGGAGTGAGTTGTGTGTGGAATCCTGGTTAATAGAATGTTTTCAGTTCTCATTCTAAGGCAAACTGAATGGAAATGTTAAGCATGCTGTGCTATATTATCACTACATTAGGAGTTCGTGGTGAATGGTAGAGGTTGGTCAGGGGACGAATGAGAGCACCGTAGGCTTAACTTTTGATCCGTTCAGCTCGCTGCTTCTTCTTCCTGCAAATAGTAATCACGCGTCCTCCTCCTTACAGCTGCAGCTGGAAAGGGTTTCGCTGCAGTTTGTTTCACATTTAAATCTGTGCGGCTGCAGGCTGCCTGATCCCTTGCATACCGCAAGCAGCTCTCAAAGTGCCCTGAGCTGGGCTGCCTGGCTCTCTCAGTGGCTGGGCTCTCAGCAGCTGGGGCTTCGTGCCCCGTGCTAGGCTGCCTGGCCCTGCCAGAAGCAGAGCTTCGTGGGGGTAGGAGGGAGTATACATAGGTGTCTTTCCTACTGGTGGAGACAGTCAGGTTCAGGTGAAGGGCAGCAACTTCATTCAGCGTTCAGAAAGGGCGTCTGTGGCCCGAACCCCTATGGCCCTCTGTGAGAAGTTTCTGGCCCACTGGTGGCTGCAGCCCCTATGCTGGGTGTGCTAGGCCTTTGGACCTCTGCTGTGTCCAGCCCACGGTGCAATTGAGTTGAATTAAGGATCTCTATGAGGTGTTGGCCTCTCCCCGTGGCATGGAGCCTGCTTGCAGGGTGCTGGGAGGATGGCAGCAGCAGTTCCTGAGCCCCAAAATGGCAGTGGGTTTGGAGAGAGACGTTCTGAGGGCAGGCAGTGTGTCCGCAGATGCAGCTGGGATGTTGGTGCTTTTTTTCTAAGCGCATTGCTTCTCTGGGTTAGTACATTTGTATAAAAAATTGCCTACACCTCAGAAGATGGATGTTTTGTTGGGGGAGTATGCAGGGTCCTATTGAAGTCATTTATTTTTTATCTCAAAACGTGATGCAACTTTCATCAGGATTGCTCTGCTAGGAAAATTTTAAATAGCGATTCATTCAATTACCCATCTTCAGCGTTTCAGCCTAAAACAACATAAGTGTATGTAAGAATCCGAGTTATGTATTTGAGGTAAGTTGAATTTCTGTGCTTGAGCCACTTTGACAAATTACATACCTGACACGTGCATGTGTAAGAAGGCTGCTCTGGTGACAGATGGTGCCACTGTGACTTTGGTGGTCTGCGCCCCAGGGAAGGGCCATCCCTGCTCCTCCTTTTGCACTGCTTTGCCCACAGGACTGAGCTGGGTCTGCACACATAGGAACCGGCACTCACAGGGCGTTCCCACGCTGTGGGTTACTGCAGGCATAACGCTGTGCAATGAGGCTATCAGGTGGTGAATTTGAATTTGCCAAGGAATGGGTAAGGAAACCTAAAAGATGGGAGTGTGTCGCTAAAAAGCATTTAAATCTCACCATTCGCTCGTAGCTAAGCCTTACTGTAAAAAAATTAAACTCAATCATTTGGTTGGTTTCTCTTTTGTAACTCTTACTGCAAACATTAAGGAGGCACATTGTTCTTTAGCACGGGAACCAACCCCATAAAAAAGGCTGTGCATAATCCATATGCAGTAAAACCTACAGCTGATGTTTAACTGCTTGGAAATTAGATCAGAAACTGTCAAGTTTTACCACTTACAAATAATGTCAAAGAAATTTGAAGGGTTAGCTGTGGGAAGCCACGAAGGGCTTTGGGGAGGAGCGTGACAACACAAAAACAATGAAGATTTGGGGACTGCTGTGGAAAGCGGCCAGAGAAAACATGTGATTGGGCCCAAGCCAGCCGGCACAGTGAGGGGGGGCTCCTGGGGAAGCAGGGATTTGCAGCAGAAAAGGCAGTGTGATTTTCTTCTGATGGCCAATATCTGAAGTGCATTTTTGCCATAACTTTCTGTAAGGGAAGGAGCAACCGGTGTTGTGCGTGGCAGCGTTCCCCACACAGCTGGGCACAGTGTGAGCGAGCACAGGAGTTCTGTCAGTGAGTGCTGGGTCTTAAGGTGCTGTAAGCTATTGCAGAAAAGACTTGGATTTTATACATTGACGGTATGTGTCTTTGGGTACTTATTTATTAGTTGTTGTGCTAAAAGCTGGTTTTTAATTAGTGCTGATCTAAGGATCACTTTCCCAGTGTGGCAGAGCTCTTCTTAAAAAGATAAAGGGGAAGAAAAGTGTGTAGAAGAGAGAGGCTAGCATCCTTTGGAGTCTAAACACAGTAATTGAAATATTTATGATTCAAGGCACTACTCTGTGAGAGAACACAGACAGGGTTGTGGTTTCATTACAGTACTTACAGTATTCTCATGACCTAAAAATGAAAACACAAAAACCTAATGCAGTCAGGTGTGCACAGACTGCAGAGATGCTCATAGCTGATGAACTGCTCTGTTTCCCACTTGTGTCAATATGTTTTCTTCTTTGGGTAAGAAGACGCTTAATTCAAACAAGGAAAAAGTGATTATGTTCAGCACAGTAAACATACGAGGCAGGACACAGAGATGCTCGGGTATGTGGTGAAAAGGATTCTTCAGCTGGAGATGAACTTGTGGAATATATGGGTGCTAGAACTGTTATAAATATTAGGATGTTACTTTGCTAAAGGTCTGTAATGCTTTCACCCAGAAATTCACTCAAACTCATTTGTTTCCAGTCTTGAATGCATTTAAATTACTTTTAATGTTGTGATGACGCCTGTGAATTGTTCTCGGTACACAATAACTGTCAGCGTACATTGGAAAATACACGTGGTCAGTAGTTCACAAGATCGCTGTACTGAAGACGGGGAAGAAGTTTCACAGTATCGTAAATCCTTGCACATTCTTTTGCTTAATAAGAAGGAATTAAATGTGTTTTGACAGAAACTTGGAAGTGGTATTTAGTAGCAAAAAGATGCGTCTAGCACTGGAAGCGGCGACCAGGCTGTTCCTGGGCCTCTGTTTATTATTTATAGGAAGGGGTGTGAAGCGTACTTGAGCAACTGGAATTTTCTATCTGCTGAACTTTCTCAGGGCAAGTTTTTAAAAATGTAGGTTGAAGTGGTGTTTTTTCCTCTTTTTTCTTTTTTTTCTTTAAATGAGATCATGTCTTCAGGCAGTCTCTGAGCAACCAAGAGAATGGCAAAATTGCCACAATACTGGTGTTATTTTCACAGGACACTGCTGGGTGGGGAAGCGGATGACTGTTAAAATGTGGCTGCAGCGGGTGTGTAGCTTTCCTGGGAGGATGCTGCAGGCTTCAAAGCGAGTGTCTGTTGTGTGGACTTATTGAATCTCAGATTGTAGCACAGAAGACATAGTAAAGAAGCAGCACACCCAACATTTTCTCATGTTGATATGAAGACTCCCTGTGATTACTAAGGGTTTCAGCATAGTTGCTGAGGCTTGTCAATGCTTCAGATATGTTTGGACCTTCATATGCAAAGCAGGTGTCAAGTTTTTCTGAGGCTGCTTAGCTACTCTTTGTAACTACGAAGACTGAGACTGGTGACCAACCAGTGTGTGAAAACAAATTGTCATGGATTCACAAGGGAGACTTTTTCCTTCCTGAGGAATCTAATGCCCATGGTTTTTCCAGGACTGTATATTTGATGATGAATTCACCTTGCTGTCCTCTACCACTTTTTCCCTGGACAACTGTGATGGGTGTGAAGAAACAGACATGTAGGGTGATGCTTTGTGTTGCAGGATTGGTGCATGTTCAGTAAGTTTGATCCTTGCCAGAAGTTTTGTGTGTTCTTTGTGTTCAGCACGGAGGATTAACACGTGTAATTCCCTACCTATTTCTTTAGGAAGGATATGGCTCTAGGCAGGTCGGACTGCTTACGTGTTTCATTCAGCCTCTCCAAGACACCCGTGTTCTTGCAGGCTTCTCCAGAGCAGAGGAGGAACAGGCAGTTGGACAGCGTTTTGGTGATACCTCCTTGCTGTCACTTCTTGAGAGCCTTCTCTCTGTTATTTACTTGTTGCATGAAAGGAGAGCTCCTATAAGGTCTAAGAAGTGGTGGGTGGCACAAACTTCATGATGCATGCGTGGGCCTCCTGAGCTGCAAACTGGGCACACATATCTTAAATCTTCATGGGTTGTGACCCAGTAGAAGAATACAAATATATTATTTGATTACATGTAAAAATGGAACCTGCTGTTCTGGATTTAACTAGAATGCTGTTTTAAACCTCTTTGTACATGTCTTTGTAAGATGAATAAATCTTGAACCCGTTAACCATACTATGCTTAGGTGCGTGTACATTTTGTGAATCAATACTGCTTATATCAAAACCTCTCATTGTAGTTACATATCATTTAATTACAGTTTTTCTGCCCCTAGTGACTGCCATTAGTTCTTTGTTGTTAGCACTAAACTTCCCAGCTATCAGAACAGGGATGACACTGTTTTTTCAAGTCACGGCTAGGCCTGCAGTTTTGTACCAAATTCAGTTACCAGCAACATTTTCTCCAGCTGAATTTCTCTTCATCTAAGTCACAGAGGAGTAGGAGCTGAATGTGACCACAGGCTACAAAAAATAACTTTCTTGTTGTCACCTGCAATATTACCGTAATTGGAGCTAATGAGTCTGCAGTTGCACAATATTTATGTTGCAATCCAAACTGACATGGCCTGAAATGCTTTGGGAACAAAACACAACACAGACATGAACCTTGGGCAGCAGGGTTGGGGGGGGCAAACTGCCCCTCGTAGGGACCTCCTGTAGTGAGGTGGTTTGTTCTCTGAGTTCCCTTGCCCTGCTGTGGGCCAGGGTCACTTTCATGGGGGAGTGGGAAGATGCAACAAGGTGTTGCTCAGAGCCTGGCTGCAGAGGTTGCTTGTGACGTTTGTAGGTGACGCTGAGGGTCAGGCTGCAAACACTGATGTTTTGGTAAATGGAAGTGGTGGGGGAAGTGCTTCTCTGAGGCCTTCTGATGGAGACGGGCTCTGTTTATTTTTACTCCAGACACTGGAAGGGTCTTTGCCAGGGCATATTATTTGGAAGAAACTCTTTAAATGTGTGTTTACTTTCACTTGATGGATGGAAATAATGAGTCAGCATCCCATGTCACCTTTACTTCCCAGATGGTGGTAGGCTCAGTGAGACGAATGCTTCACTGTGCTGCTGCTCTGGTAGGCTCTGCGGCAGCTAATGGACTTGATCTATTACTCCTGGCCCTCAATGTGAACAGAGCAGGGTATATTTTCTGGTGACTGACGTGCTTAGATCAGCGGCCACCAGATACCTGGTCAGCTCTTCAAGCTGAGCTTTAGTGCTTGCTTTAACCCCTCAGGTCTCAGCTGCTTGCGGCATTTAAAACATGTCAAGTGGTTTTGCTTTATAGCAGAGATTTGACTCAGCAAGACTTGTGCTAACTCTTGCTGAAGATAGGAAATACAATTTGGAGCTTATAATTGCTGCCTAATATGATCTTGGACCCTTACTTAAAATCCATTTAACTGATACCGTACTTTCTTTATAAGGTTATTATTGGGAGCTAACCTTTTCTTGTGTTGTGGTTAAATGTACAATGTAATAAGGGTGTTTTTTAATGTGTTTAAGAGTTGGAAGATGTGTTAGAGGTAACCTTTATGCAGAGAGTTTTATATAGTTGTGGTGAGTATAGTGATATTAAAATCCTGAACATTAGTACCATCTGAATGTAATTTGTTCTCATTGTGTTTTGTGTGTGCCTCCAACAGAGGATGGTAAAGTATATTGAGGAAATCAGTTTTGTTCTCCACTACCTTTCCTACCAGTAATTACTAACCTTGTGCAAATCATTCTTTGGAAGGTTTTTCTGCTTTTCATGTATACAGAATTACAAAAAGCATAGCAGATACAGCAGATGAACTACAGGTCCTTCTTTCTCAACATTTCAAGGAGAGCAAACTAAACACGAGATTTTAGGCACCAAATTAAAAGCCTCTCAGAAATCTCGACTTTCTTGTTTAACTCTTGAGCCATGTCTATTGGAGATCTCTTGGGATCACTAGGTTTAAAGATTAATTTTTCTAAACAACAAATGTCAGTAATTTTGCTCATTTGATGGCCTCACAGAAATGCATATTTGGTTAGATTTGTAAGTTAATTAGGTTATTTCACCAACTTATTGTTTTTTATTAGATAGCAAAATGTACATGTAGAATGTAGGGTACATGAAAAGTAATTTAGAACTGCATCCTGCTTGAATGTGCTCTAAACAGCAGTGAAGAGAATGAAGTTTTGCACCAGAATTAGAAAAAAGCTGCTCAAGCAGCGTTATATGAGTGTCATATGTATGGACAACCTTTTGTTTTCAGTTTGCTTATTCTAGTTTCTAGATGTTTTGTTTTTAATGTTTTTTTTTTTTTTTCCCACTTTTTTTTTTTTTTTTTTTTTTTTTTTTTTTTTTTTTCCATTTCCTTTCTTTTTTGCCTCAGTGGGACTCTGTGGATTGGAGAGGGCAGCAGATTTTGTGCACGTCAGCCTGTTGGCCTGCAACTGAGAAATACTTGCTTTTCTTAGGCTCAGTAAACTGTTGTCAGGGGTGAGCACAGCAGTAGGGATGGAGTGGGCAAGAATGGCCCTAAGAGAAACAAACACTATTTTTTATCTTAAGTAGATGGTGGAGGGGGGCAGCGGTCACGGCTCATGAGGTTGAAATTAACTGCTTTTAGCATTGCGAAGACGACGGTGATGTAGACAAAGTGCTATCCTGAAATTTATAAGTGTAATTCTTGGCTGAGATTTAGATTTCGCGTGGAACTTTAGGGTAGAGTTGCTTAATCTCAAGGCAGTAAAGATAAATTCATTAATGGTTATGAGGTGTTGAGATAATTAAATAGAGGATGCCAGTAAATTGCTTTCTGAAGCTCAATGACTGTAAACTCTGATCTTCTAATTTAATCTATCTACCACTTCCCATCCCGTTGCTGAAAGGCTTTGGAGACTGAGAAATTAGTCCTGCTCTCAGCATAGCAACTATATGAACTGAGCCATGTTCTTAGAGAAGAAAAATGCCTCAGTGTAAGTCAGTACTGTATGGACAAAGGGTAGCTGAAACAGGTTTTTGTGTTGTCTGTCACATTCAGAGATGTTTTGTTTCTTGCTAACTGGCTTCGTTCTGCACTGGCCTGTGATGTTCCTGGCATACGCAGAAGAAAAATGAAGAAGGTAATGACCTGATGAAAGAGATGCTGTCCAAGTGAGAGAAATTAACCAAATCCATTTCTTTTTGCGGTGGTGCAGTATTGCTCAAGTCTGGCTTTTCGCTGGTCTGAGCCAATGTTATCACTGTGTCACTAGACAGTGATTTTTTCTTATGAATTATTTAAATGTGTGCAGAAATTATTTCAGAGTGAAATTAGATACCTCTGAAATTAGCCTTTTCTAAAGAAGGGTATTTTAGCTGTGTCAGGAAAGCATTCATTTTACATTTTTAACCTGAGCATTTCAGAATAGAAATACACATGAAAATATATTCTCACTCATTTTAAGGTTGTGTCTGTGTTTTTTCAGCAGGTTATTTCTTTGTGTAGAGCATTCTTCATCTAAAGTGCTGCATTCTGTTAGTTTGCTTAATGCTGTATCAACTGCAGTGCAATCCTTTGAGCTTTAAAGCAGACGTGTCATGAAGGAGGTGGACAAGAAATATGGTGACATAAATGGAAGAGCTCTGTGACAGGCAGGAATCAGTCTGTCTCTCTGGTGCTGTTTCATGTCCATTATTATGGACCTTGGCTGCGTGGTGCTGGTACCTCTGAGACAGGCCCTGGCCTCCTCTGTGTGTGAGCTTTGTGCGCAGCCTCCTGACAGGGTGCCATGTGCTTCTCTTGCTTTGGCCCAGCCAGAAAGTCACCTGGAAGCTCATTCCCTGCTCTCTCCTTTCTGGTAGCGAGGGGCTCCTCCTGGGTTTAGCATATGGGAAGGCTTCACCCTTCTGGGACACCTGCCAGATCTGGCTGGATTGCTTCTCACCATGAAGAACCTGTGTTGCAGCACCAGTGGCCGCAGTTTGTGACCTGGGCTCAGAGATGGTCTGATTTATTTCTTGACCTGAGAAGTGTGGGATAGATAGCTGCAGGTCAAAAGGCTGGGATGGAGGCTTCTGAGTCGTCACCTAGGAGCGTGGTTGCTAGTGCCTTAACGGCAACAGCATCTGTTGTGTGATCCTTTTTTCGTCCAGGACACCCCAGTTCAGAAAGATAATCAGGAAATGTAAATGGAAGAGACAGATGGGAGAGGTAGTGGAGAGTAATTGTGATGGCAAACTTCAGTGTTTCTTTTGGCCAAGTAGTTTGACATCAGTTTTAAAAGTCTAGTGGTTGAGTTGAAGTGAGCTGAAGCCAGCAGAATCAGTCTCTGAGCAGTGCTGCAAAAGGAGCTTTTCCTTGTGGAGCATCAGCGTGACAGGTGAACCTCATCCTCTTGCTTGTGTTACTGTTTTGGGTTTATTTTCAAGGTGAAAGTACCATGCATGTCCAGTAAAAGAAAATCATGAATTGAATGATTATTTAGAAGATGTTCCTTGTTAAATGAGCCCCCAAATTTTCTTTGCTTCAATTATGGAAAGGTGAGAGTGGGACTCTTAACACCTGCTGTAACAGACTTGCCTTCTTGGTATCTCTTTGCATTTAAAGACTTGATGTGATTACTTAAAAGGTAGAGTTGTGTTATTTCTGAAGTGCATTGACTATGTTTCTTTGTTCCAGAGTGTTCCGTACATTTTGGGTACAGCAGTAGTAGTTGGTGCTGTTTAGTTTGTCATAGAAGAATTGAGAACCAAGTGAGTTCGCTACTAAATAAGTATTCATAATTCATACTGGAGATTTCTAAAAGAAATTCTGTAAGTTAAGTTCACTTTATGAGTGCGTGTGTCTTGTAGTAAGGCCTGTGTAAAACATAGCTAGTCGTTGTGCCTAAGCTGCTTCCAGCTTTCCCACAAGACATGTATTGCAGAAATGAAGACCACGCCTTTTGATTTCCATTTGGCAAATCTGAAGCACTGGCAGTAAAAATGGTTTTGGTGAACTTTGCAAAAGTTAAAAATAAACAAAAAATGATGAATTGGTAGCTGTGCCACAAAGTATCTTCTAAAATGTTCTTGTCTCTCGGTTATCGCAGTGTAGCATCAAAGGCATTTCTCCTTCCACAACTTTAAACTTCATTTAAAGCTGCACATTTGTCGTTAGTGGGAAGAAGTTGATAAAAAACATCTAGTAATGTGTGTATATAACTACAGAAGCGAAGTTTCTGACTTTGGTTTGCAATTTAAACAATGTGAAGGCTCCTGGAAGCTCAGTATACTTGATATAAAAAAGCCATTTCTGTGAGCATTTGTAAAAATTTAATTTGTTGTAAGCCCGGTTGTTGATCTAGAGCTTTTACTGACGTAAGGTTGATTAATTGCTTTTGCCACTTCTGTTTGCAGTTCAGTATAATCTCATGCAGACCACTGTATTTTCTTCTTAGTTTAATCTTCTGTTGATGGTTGCATGTTTGTATGGGAAGTTAGATTTTACCGCTAATAACTTAAGTATTTTAATAAGCAAATAAATAAGATTCAGAACAATAACAGACCACTGCAAACTGAAACAGCAGCTAAGTAGTGGAAATCTGTTCCATGGCACATGACTTCTGTGCCGGCTGCAGGCTGCGCTGTGGAAGCTCTTGTTTTTATGCAACTTTATTTGTTTAGAAAGAGAAAGTGGCCAGCCTGTTTTTATTTAAGTACCTTTGTATTTAAGGCAGAATTAGATAGAAAAGAGATTAATAGGCCTATCTCTTATATAAGGTATTGTTAAAGTGAGTATGTCTTCCCTGATAATTATGATTCATTAAGGCTAAATACTCTTTCTTTAGTGGAGATAACTCACAGTTATCTTATGGAAAGTAGATGAATGAATACTGGCACTGAAGTTGCTTCGTATAAAATTTGAAATTCAGATAGTCTAAGAGACCTTTGGCTCTTCTGCTTTACCTTTGCATTTCTGAAAATGCACACCGCTCTGAACGCTCGGGTCACTTACTTTAATACAGTGTGACCCTTGTGGCAAGGGATTAGAGTCTTAATGATGTCTGACTTGGTTAACTTGGCTGAAGTAGGAGCCCATGGTTTCCATGGGCAGGTGGAGCCCAGTCATTGCAGGGGGTGCCAAAGAAGGTGCTGTTAGTGCTCATCTTTGAAAGAGTTTGACTGTGCTGTGCTCTTGGAAATTAGGAAAACTGGTGCCTCGTGTTCTTGTGTTTTCTCACGAATACTTATGTGGTTGACTGAAAAAGTGCATGCTGACACTGTTAAGAATTTATCCTTATAAAGGAAAACACATCAGTTCCCTCTGGGGTAGGGAGTGTACCAGCTCTCATGTATACGTAATGGACAGGAAGGAGAGTTCTGCAATCTTCAGACAGACAAGCAAAAATTATGTAGGAATTAAGAAAAAAAAACACCAAAAAAAAAACAACACACAGGAAATAATATTGCTGATAGTGAAAGGATGAAGAGTGGAGGAAAACTTCCGTCCCTCTCCATTTTTTAAGGAGATCAGTTATGGTTTTTGAACTTTGGGGATTACAATGCATTTTCTTTGCTAGAGAGCTGTCAGAAAATACAAAGGTTATATCTATGCAGACAGCTTAACTTGCTTTCAAGCTCTCCAAAGTGCTTTAACTTATCTCACATTCAGCCGCAGAAATCTGTAGCCCTCGGAGGAAGCAGAGGGCTGTCTGTCGCTGAGGACAGGCAGGACGGAGCTGTGGACGCAAGCTGCAGCATGGCGTGGGGCTGCGGGGCTCAGCGAGCGCGCCCTGTCATTGTGCTGAGGTGCTTACTGTGGGGGCCAGAGCATGGGACAAAGGAACCTTCCTTTACCGTAATCCTCCATTTTAATCTTTGCTTTTGGAAGTTTTCAGGTTATTAATTCTGGAGAGAAGAGCTCTGAAGTAGGTCTGTTTGCTTTTGGTTGCTTTTCCTTTTTTCAGTTTTCTTTCTTCTCACGCTTATTTAAAGTTGATCCTGGCAATAGAGGGGAAGATTCTAAAAAAAGTCTTTCATCAAAGGAGTATCCTAAAACTTCTCCCTAACTAGAAGTATACCGCAAGGTGAAGAAGCTGCATGAAATACAGCGGCGGTACAAGAAGCCATCACATTTTTACCGAAATCATTGTACAATGGAAAGTGCTTCGTGTCAGCTGAAATGTCAGATGTATCAGGAAAAAGTTAAAGTGGAACCTGATTTCTGTGAGGCTAAAGATTCAAGTAATTTGCTTAGGGATGCAGTAGAAAATCAATCTTATGCTTGAAAGAGGGAATAGTAGCCTTCAAGTCTCATCTCATGTTTTGTAGCTGATTGCCTGTTTTTATTATCTCCCCCCCTTTTCCTTCAGTACTTACTAATGCCCTTTGGTTAACTCCATTATACCTTTGAAAAACTTCTTGCAGAGCTCAGCTGCTTTGACTTGTTTGCTGGGTAAGCCTCAATGATATTGTTATAATTAATAGGATGTGTTAAAACTTCCAGAACTGAGTGTTGCAGAACCAGGCTATTAAAACTTCCTACCCCGTATGTTCTGTAGTGTGCAAGATTTCAAACTGCCACAGGTGGGGCTCATCAGGGAACATTCTAGAGCTGCACTGATCTTGCATGTTTCCTGGAAGCTGGTTTGGCAGCAACACAGTTCTGCTTGTGAACAAGTAAGAGGGGACAGAAAATAAGCTCAGTTTACAATTTGGAGGCGTGTCTCTAATTTGCCTTTATTATTATTTTTATAGCAAAGGAGTAAAAACACAAGGGAAGGATGCACTGTATTTTCAGATACTGAAAGCAAGGGAAGGATGCACTGTATTTTCAGATACTGAAAATCTCTGAACGTTGGATTCATTAGGAACAGTTGAAACAGTTTCTCATAAGTTGTGTGCTACATGATAGTAACCTTCCTGCTTAGTCTCTTGCTTCTCTTGAGTGTCACTGCTTTACTTCCCTCAGCAATTTTGATTTTAGGAAATAAGTGTTTAAAATTATAAGAAAGCAATACAGAATAAGAAGAGGTGGATAGAACGATCTGATATTTTCAAGGAATTTCTTCTTTTTTTTTTTAATGACTTGAAGGTGTCATGAATATTTGTAACTTGCTAGCTCTGTGAAAGTAAAATATGAAGCTGAATGATTAATCTTTCATTTTTATTTTTTTTTTTAAAGCAGAGGTTAAATACATTAATGGATAAACCAAGGAATAAGACAGGGAAGGATGATGAGAGTGAGTGAGGCCTGACCAAATACCTTACCTAAGTACAAGCAAATGCAAGATCTAAATAGATGCTTTGCTTTTAATATCATGGTCTATATCCAGAGAGGAGAGCTATGGCTCTGAAAAAGGAATGGGCATTTATTGCTGGCAGATCCACTGAATGTAGGCAATTTAAATTTAAGTTGCAAGTTAACTTTATGTCTTTGGGTGTATAAACAGATAAATATTAAATGGAAGTAAGAAGGATAGATGTTTCTGCCTAAACTCCTTCTTTTTGTTTGGCATAAACACTGTTTTTGAATTGTTTCTTAAAAAACAAATGTGTGGAAAAGAAGACTATGTAGAGGGGAGAAATTTGGTAATAGAGCATTTTCAGCTTCCTTTATAAAGACATAACAAAGTCCATTAAGAGAGGAGTTATTTTACAGAAATACATTATTAAGGTTTTCAAGATGGATTTCACTTGGAAATTTTACATTATGATTTAAGGGCTTTTCTAACACATGCCCAGACTTGGTGAAGGAATTATGTCATCAGTTCCATACAGCTATGGTATATGTATGATAATTTGACTACTGCATTTCCTTTTGGAGGAAGCGAGAGTGTGCCTAGTGTGCTTACTGGCATACCAATATTTATAGAGGACTGCTCTGAAAGTAATGCCTCATGTTTTATTATTTTGGCCTATGAGACCAGAAGTAGATGTTGGTGGTATGGCAGTAGAGATTGAACCTTCCCATGTTGTTGCTGTGCGACAGATGGCAGCAGAGGGGCAGTCTGACAAAATGGTGTCTGATATGAAAGTGTTTATGAAGTAAAGGTGCATCACTGAATTCCTCCACATGGAAAAAATGGCACCCACTGACATTTATCAATGCTTGCTGAGTATCTGTGGAGACCAAACAGTAAGTGTGGGCACAGTGAGGTGATGGGTGATGCATTTCAGTATTAGTGACGGCAACAAGAGGTCACCTCCACTGGGGCAGATTTTTGTAAGCGCAACATGCAATCTCTTGTTCATTACTGGCAAAAAATGCATAGCTAATGGTGAGAATTTGCTCTGTCAAAGTGTCATTGCGCTATTTTTTCTGGTTGTAGATTCCCTGCAAATAAGAGGCATAACTTTTGGAGCGACCTTCTCACTAGTTCTGTACCTGGCATTTGACACTCGTCCCAGAGATGAGCTGGAATGCCACTACTAAGTTCTATACACAGAGCAACTGTGAGTCTTGACCCAGAAATAGGACAATTTAAATAAATGGGTTGACCCTGCAGGTAAAAACAGACAAGGGAAAACAGGAGGAAGTATTATAGCATAACAGCGAATCGTCTGCTTTAAAATTTTCCATAGGTTTTATGCCAAAGTGGTTTGAAAGAAGTTAATCAGTCAGTTTTGTGGGTGTCTGCAGATGTGTGAAGTGTCAGTCTAGATAAAAAGCCCGAAGATGCTTAATTGAAAAAATAACACATGGATGATGGAAGTTGTCAGCCTGGACCTAAAGGAGAAGGAAGTTTACCTCTAGCTATGAAATGAGAGGTGATTGGTAGGCTTTGACATGGAAGATAAATGATTAATATATAATAGGATACTGGATTTATGTCAGTGGAACGAGATTGCATTTGTCAAGATGAGAACAAAAGAAAAGAGCAAGATGTGAAATAAGAAAGATAGGAATATTAGCTGTATGGTTTGAGAGGAGAGACAAACTTTAAAGATGGGGTTGGTAAAGATCCTATAGTATTTCCATACAAAACTTACGTAAACATGCGAGTGCACCATGAGATGCTTCTGTGTGAAGTATCAGTCAAAGATGACACTTGGATTAAATGAATGGTAATGCTTTGTAATTTTGCTTAACTTCGTAGTTTTGACTTCTGTTTTTATTACTGCTCTGTGGACATCCTTGAACACTCAGCTTTTGGCCAGTTCTGGTGCCTATGGGACCACGAGCTTTCAGGCAGTGAAACTGGATGAAGAACAAGTAGCAACAAGTATAATCCCAACCTTGGACTTCAGGAGAGCTAACTTTGCCCTTTTCAGGAACCTGCTTAGAAGAATCTCATGGGGTCAGGTCCTGGAAGGGAGATGGTCAGAGAGAGATGGTCAGTATTCAAGCAGCTCATCTTGCAGACTCAGAGTCAGTGCTTTCATTTTAGTAAGAGTGGCAAAGAAGACTTGCCTGGATGAGCATGGAGATAATGAGAAAACTTGGAAGCAGCTGGAACAAGCATACAGGCTGTGGAAAAGGGGACAAGCCACTCAGGAGGAATACAGGAATGTTATCAGAGTATGTAGGGATGTGATGGAAAGGCTAAGTCTCTTTTGGAATTTAATCTGGTAGACGGTGTAAAGGACAACAAGAAGGGTTTTTTCGAATATATCAGGAGCAAAAGGAAGACTAGAGAAGATGTGGGCATGCTATTGTGTCTGTCAGAGGCCATAGTGATGAAGGACTCAGAGAAGGCAGAGCTACTGAGTGCCTTTTTTTGCTTTAGTCTTCACCGCTGAGACCAGTGCTCTGGAACTCTGAATCCTGGAGACCAGAAAGGAAGTCCAGAAAAAGGAAGACTTTTCCTTGGTGGAAGAAGCTTGGGTTAGAAATCATTTGGGCATACTTAACTCCCATAGGTCCACAGGCCTTGATGGGATGTACCCACAAGTGTGGAAGGAACTAGCAAATGTTATTGGTTGGTGACTCTCCATCATCTTCAAGAGGTCATGGAAAACAGGAGAGGTGCCTGATGACTAGAACAAGGCCTGTGTCACTCTAGTATTCAAGAAGGGCAAAAAGGAGGACCCAGGAAACTATATGCCTGTCAGTTTCACCTCCATCTGAGGAAAGGTAGTGGAAGAGCTCATCCTAGAGGCCAGTTCTAAGCACATGAAGGACAAGAAGGTGGCTGTGAATAGTCAACTTGGTTTCACCATGGGAAATCATGCTCAGTGAAACGTGATAGACTTCTATGTCAGAATGACTGGCTAGATAGATGAGGGCAGAGCTGTGGATTTCCACAGTGGTTGTGGAATCTCCTCTGGAGATATTCAGAACCTGCTTGGATGTGATCCTGGGCAGTGTGCTCTCTGTTATTCAGCTTGAAGCAGAGGGTTAGAGTAGTTGATCCCAAGTGGTCCCTTTCAACCCCAACCATTCAGTTATTGTTATTCTGTAATGTGAAATAGGCCTGAGACACTGTGGTTTCCCTGTTGTTTTTTTTTTGTTGTTGTTTTTTGTTTTTTGTTTTTTGTTTTTTTTTTTTTCCTTGAGACTTTGCTACTAGATTAGAGAAAATATTTTACTGAAGTTTGAAAGCTGTTTTATGTCTTTTTAATTTGCTCTGTTGTATATTTAGTAAACAAATTGTCAGCTTTTTTTTTTTTCTCCTGTTTTATGTATTTCCATCTGAACTGTATTAGGGAGCTTTTTTCCTTTACTAGCAGACTTCGTAGTACATGTATCCTCTGAGACACCACCAGAGATATCTCGGTGCATTGCTTTAGGATTCCTGGAAGAGAAGCCCTGCTAACAGAAGTCAGTGCTGTATTGGTTCGGTTTTTCAGGTCTGCTTGATTACCTCCCCCCCTTCCACCTGTCTTTCTTTCAAGTTCTAAGAATTGTTCATCAGATTTATCATTGTTTTTTAAGAAAGTCTTCATGAGCATGACCTAAGGTTTTGAAGGAAATCTTGAAATAAAAGTAATAATATTGTTATACATTCTCTCACATTCAGCCTCACATGCTATCACAAAAGTAGCCTTGAAGCTGTTTTAGTTTTACAGCAAAGAGTGTTTCTTTTCATATCAGGTAATCCGATCTGCTGTTTTTTTTCCCCTTGGCTTTGAGAACATGCCTTTATGTTAATAATCCTGGATTTTGTGCTGAAAGTTGATTGCTCTAATTGCTGTTTGGTATTCAGTAACACTAAATAAAGGCTCAAAAGTTCTTGTTTTTCCTTTTTCTACTCTGAAATGTATCAATATGCATTTTTGGAGTTCACCATTAGTGGATGTATAATCTCTGTGTCTGCTTTTATTGTTGGCCACTGGGAGTTTTGCTATCAGCAATGAAAGACAGTCTCCATGTTGTACTGCACAGTATAGATATTGTAAATTTTGGTCTTGCTTTCCATTGATCTGGTTTGTCATGTGGGAATCATATTCAGCTGATCTTTATTTCCTGAGTCAGAAATTCTGTTTTACCCATCTTTGGGGCTTTCAGCATTTATTCTCAGTGGGCTGTCAGGTATTGCACATAAAAGCAAAGGTTCAAAGGCATATAAAGAAGGTTGAGGTCTGAAATGTTTACTTAACGCTACCTTTTCTTTTTTCTTTTTTCTTTTTTTTTTTTTCTTTTTACAAACATTTGCCTGGCTGAAGGATCAGCATGAAGCCTTAATAAATTTTAGACTTTTTATACTCTATTATGAACATTTCACACGTACCTAACTTTGGCATAGCTTGGAACACATCAGCTATAAACTTGCTACCGTATGTTTACCAACTTAACAGCATCAAAGTTGTTTTATTGTTACTATTATTAAAGTTTATTGATTATTTTTCATTTCTGGGGCTGCTGCTAACTGTCACTGTGTTAAAAACAAGACTTAAATGAGGACACTGCTGCTTTTAGTTAAAAACTGCAAATACAATGACAAAGATACCAACCTTTCTTGCTGCAATGCTATTCTTTTTGAGGGAGAGAATGAATTTCAGTGATACCGTTTGTCATCTGCTGCTAGTGAGGTAAACAGTCATAATCATAACAACTTTTGTTGTTTTGTGTATAGTCTCCTGGGAAACAAATGCCTGAAGTTTGGATTTGAACTACTTGGGGACAGCAATGTGAGGCTCTAGATTGTGATATTATAGTATGTTTATTCTCTCCTTTCTCATATGAACTGAAGCATATTTAAGTCTCAGTGCACCAAAGTGCCTCTGATTCTCTATTTTCACTTTTGGTGTATTTTGTTTTGCTATTTATTACCAAGCAAGGAAGCAATTGTGAATCTTGAGATCCATTAAAAAGATTAATTCTTTGTTGTTGAAGGAACTTAGTGCTTTGAGATTGGCTCAGAGTGACCCTTTTATTCTAGAGAAGCTGTGGAATGCCTAGGGTCAGGTGTTCAGGAATTGGAAACAGGTGAGAGAAAGGCTATCAAACGCTGAGAGGGGCTGGGACAGTGCTTCTCTTAAAGCTTCTTTACATGTCCCACAGTAACCACTGTGTTACCATAATGCTGTCCCAGAGCAGTGGTCTCTATTGAAGAGTTTTTGGTTTCTAGTCCTCTCCTTCCTGAGTTGTATATTCTCTTCATCTGGAAGTCCCACTGCAAGTTTAACTTATCCTTAGCATTTAGTCACAAGTGCCTCCTTTCCTCACCTTCTCCAGCCAAGATTGAAGAATGGGAAAGCACAGACGGCTTTCTTCAGGTAGATGAGCTATCAGAGCCTGCAGTCAATCTTCTTTTTCTCTTTTCTTCCTTTTTGGTTGTTCCTGTCAGCAGTGAAACATGTTGCTCTTGTGGTGCTAGTTCAGCTTCCCTCACTTTAGAAATCAAATATAATTACAGCTCCCCAGGGTTGGTTCATCAGCTTACTTGACACTGCTAAAGTTAAGAGAGAGGTGTTTTCCCATCCAGATCTTCCTGGAGTTCTTCTATTTGCTACTTGGCTTATTTTGAATTGGGAAAAACAACTCGAGGAAATGAAGAAAGTAACCAAAAGAAGCCAGATTTGAAATCTTCAGTACAAGAAAGCACTATATTAGCCAGAGTCACGTAAAGTAGTGTTGATGCTTGTTACTGCAGCACCTGCTGCCACCGGAGTGAGTCTACTTTGAGGCTTGCTTGAGTATTTGACGCTAAACGGTATTGTGATTTCCCACCATGTGCTTTTGGTGGGGGGTCTTTCACAAGTCAGATGGAACTAAAACCATATGGTTTTCGTTTAATCTTTGCTGAATGGGCTTCGGCTAAGAAAACTGTATGAGAAGGTGTCTCACTGTTGAATCTGAGGTTAATGGGAGCGTAGATTTCTATACACTTCTCTCAAGGCAGTCCCCAGACACCAATTTCAGAAGGGTTCACGGAGGTATCATTTTGTAATAATGATAAAATCTCATAAATCTCATTGTGAAGCACTGTGAACAGTTTTGATGCAGTTGTTCAGTGGATGCGTAAAATCTCCAAAATGTGTCTTTTCATGGGGAATTATTGGAATATAAGACTTTCTCTAAGCTAGAGCACTTCACCATCTGGCCAGGTGGTGATGTGATTATCATTATTTGTAGCTTCTTGCTAGCTGTTTGTTTAGTACAACCAGATGTGAAGATTGTGATTTGATGTTGGAAACGCTGAAAGTAAGTGCTGCCTTAGTTAAACGTATCTGTCTTTTGCTTTGTCTGCCCTGTACACACAGGGCTGTGGAAGTTGTTTGGTGTCTTGGCATTTATTTTCAGTGTTGCTGGACTAGTTCCATGTGAGCTTGGGTGTGAATCCTGTGCTGGATCATCTGGGTATTGTGCTTCTCTGGAAAAGGGGAGCTCCCTGTGGCAGAAGGGCTGATGATCCTCTGGGCAGAGTAGGGATTTTACCTGAGTCTGACTGAGCAGCTGTCTGGAGAAAAAGAAACTGAACGTTGTCGTAAGTTTCATCATATTTCACTTCTAGTCCCATGTATTTTTAAATTGATATTTTTTTCTTTAACACAAATACACATACTTCGATATGTATTCTCAGAACAACTGAACTTTCCAATAGGCCTTAGGGAAAAATAACTCAGAGAAGTAGAAAAGAGCTGTAACAAAACAGAGGGCTCATCTGCATATTTCTCCCTTTTGGGAAGAGGACCTGAGACAAATGACAGTGACAGTACTGGTCTGCACAGATACTGCAGTAGTGACTATGGTGATACTGCAGTAATGACCATGGTGATACTGCAGAGCCACGAGTTGGTGTTAAAGAAACTTCTGTGGTGACTACCGGAAGACAGAAATTATGTTCTTAGAGATCAGAAGGGTATTTTTAATAAAGAGAAAGTAACATCTTAGAAGTAAATTATGTAGGTTGAGATGAAATATTGCTAGCTAATAAAAATGAAGTGAATCAAGTTGTGTGGTGACTGTGGGCCTACTTGACCAAAATGTTTGTGGTGTTTTTCAAATTGCTCCTTATCTAAATTTTCGTTTCATATCCATATATTCCTGTTGGGATAATAATCATAGTCTTGAGAATGTAAACTTGTTAAGAGTGGTGTCTTCCTGAGTCTGCAGGTAATCTCGAATGCCAAGTCCATTCTTATTCTGATTTCTATTAATCCTTTGTAAGGCGGTCGTTTGTAATGATGGTCTGTAAAATTCAGCATTAACAATTTCATTTATTGTAAATTTTGTGTCTGGGAAGGGGAGAATGATGATTGTCAGGAACATCAGAAGAAGAAAAGTGGAGAATGAATAAATGCAAGGGGGCAAGTGGAAAAGGAAAAAAGAGGAATTAAGAGATATAAATATGGTAATTGTAAAGATGAATGTATTTCTACTTTGATATTAGGCATAACAACCAGATAGTGGAAAATGATTAAAAATAGTTATTTCATTATGGATCATTTTCCTTTCTATGCCCTCGTTCAAAACTTATCACTTATGTGAATGAAAAAAAATAATGGCAGGTTATGGGCAGTAGTTTGCATTCCTGTGCTTGTATGCCAGAGTCAGCAGCCAGGAATTTCATGATGTCTGTAAAGTAAGTGTGATGCATCCCACTTGTTTCTTCTCCCTGTCTGTGTGCAGTCTGTGCTGGCAGCACCATGTCGTGGTCACCTCTTCCAAGCCCTTGACCTCTGCTCAGTTTCTTGTGTTGCAGCTGAGGTGGGAGTAAACTGTTGCTAATGAAAACAGATAAAAAGTCACTGGATTCTAGTGAAGCTTTGCATTAACTGAAGTCATACCCTAAGAATGAATGTAGTATTACTAAAAAATGAAATCGGATTATAATGAAAGGAACCTGCAGACTTCAGTAACTTTCATGCATCTGTGTAAGTTTTGTTTAATTTTAATAAAATAAAAGTGAATTACACTAACCGTAATGAAATAAAATGAAGCTGTTCCTGACTTACATTCATGTAGTCAGTCAGCACTATTACTTGAAATCGTACTATGCTCAGTGTGCCTGTAAGGACAACAGAATTGTGGCTTATGCTGGGGGAGCTCTGCTGGTAAGAAAATAGCAGGACTCTGTTTGTTTGATCTGGGAAAATCAAATGTACCATAATAGATGGGTGGCAGGAAAGTTTCTGTGTAGTAGTTTGTTATTAAGAACGTGTTTTGAATTTGTGTACTGGAGAAGCGAGCCCACAAAAACCTAATGAGGTTCAATAAGGCCAAGTGCAGGGTGCTGCACTTGGGTTGGGGCAGTCCCAGGTATTTATACAAACTGGGGGAAGACCTCCTTGAGAGTAGCCCTGTGGAGAAGGACTTGGGGGTCCTGGTGGATGAGAAGCTGGACATGAGCCAGCAGTGTGCGCTTGCAGCCCGGAAGGCCAACTGTGTTCTGGGCTGCATTAAAAAAGGGGTGGCCAGCAGGGAGAGGTAGGTGATCGTCCCCCTCTATTCAGCTCCTGTGAGGCCCCATCTGGAGTACTGCATTCAGGCCTGGGACTCTGAGCAAAGGAAGGACATGCATCTCTTGGGGTGGGTGCAGAGGAGGGCAACTAAGATGATCAGAGGGCTGCAGCACCTCTCCTATGAGGAAGGAAAGGTTGAGGGTACGAGGCTTGTTTAGCTGGAGAAGAGAAGGCTCAAAGTAAACCTCATTGTGGCCTTCCAATATTTGAAAGGAGCATATGAACAAGAAGGGGAATGCTGTTAACAAGGGTGTACAGTGATAGGACAAGGGGGAATGGTTTTAAACTGAGACAGGGAAGGTTTAGGTTAGATATTAGGAGGAAGTTTTTTCAACCAGTGGTTGGTGAAACATTGGAACAAGTTGCCCAAGGAGGTTGTGGATGACCCAACCCTGGAAACATTCAAGGCCAGGCTGGATGTGGCTCTGGGCAGCCTGGTCTGGTGGTTGGTGACCCTGCACATAGCAGGGGGGTTGAAACTCAATGATAATTGTGGTCCTTTTCAACCCAGGCCATTCTGTGATTCTATGATATTTGGTAGTTCAAATGTACGTGGCTTGGAAAGTGTTTTGTTTCTTTAGCATTTTCATGTTTCACTATGTTAATACAGTTATGTTCGCACTAACACAGACAAGTCATGTTCTAGCAGAAAGTTCTGTCAGTATTTTTGGGAAAGAGGGAATTCATTTTTTGCCTTGTTTCACTCTAATAAATGTCTTCTATATTTAGCTTTATTTTCCTTTTTCTTTCTCTCTCTCTCCTCTTTTTTTCTTCTTCTTTTTTTTTAAGTCTGTTGGCTTTTCTATGCCAGATCATTACTAGCTTTACTTTCTGCTGCATTTTATCATAATGCTCTTTGAGTATAAATAAACTCTGGTATGCTAAACCTAATAGCAATTAAACTGGAAGTGTTTGTGTTTCATCGCTGTGAACTTCGCCGAAATGTTTCCATGACAACCTCCATGCTAGTTAAGGCAACCAGAGGTGATCAACAGTTTATATATTTTTTTACTCTTGTAGGAATGGAATTTGTGTTGACAGTTCTGGCCTTTAATGGCACTTTTGTACTGTGTGAAAGTATTTGTTTACTAGATCATATGCTGTTAACTGTCAGGCTGCGATAGAGTGACTGCTTTTGATAAAAGGACTGCATTACATCTCTGAGTCTGTGAAGCTCTTGTACTTTAATTACTCACATCAGTGCAGAAGTAGCCATTTGCTTCAATACACTTAAAAATTAGACTTATTAGTTCTGAAGCATTAATGGTGAGTTAATGCTGTCCTGTCTTTTTTTCTTTTTTCTTTTTCTTTTTTGATAATAATTGAAAGGCTGTTTCTTTGTTATAAACTATTGTATTTACAGTGGTGAAAATCACGTTCTTTGCTGTGGAGTGAATCATAATACAGTTATGTGTGTTATGAATTATGATTTTCGAGCCCTGTTTTTCATATTTAGCTGATGAAGACTGTCTTGCTGGAAGCTGAAATACACTGGCTGTTGTTAAGGAGAACATAATTTAAGTAGAAGTATTTTCTCTCTTTCAAGTTTAAAAATTGAGTGTATGTAATGTGTGACTGAAATCTCTCTGTAATGTAATAGTACATGCAGACTCGTTTATGGTATGGGCCCATCTGACAGAAAGCTCTCAGAATTAAACTTTTTTTAATGATTTTTCACTTAACGGAGCACTTTCTAGGTAGAACATCTGGAGATAAACAGATGGGTTATCTAACCTGTTTGTCAGCTAGTAATTGCTGGTACAACAAGCATGCTCTAACTTACCAGCAGTGAGTTGGAGGGCTCAGACAGTACAGAGCTGAGCTGTTGTTTGTGTTGGCTCCTTCTCAAGTTGAAGGTTGAGTATCTTCCTAACTTGTGTGTGTGTATGTAGGAGTTTTTTGTTATTTCATAACAGAAGTATTTAGAGGGTACAGCACTTATGTTCTAAAAGTCTGTTTCGAAGGAAAGACTAAGAATGATCTTATAATATATATCTTGTTTTTGGGGAAGAGGTAAGCTTTAGTAACATTCATATATATTCAAATGTGAGATGTAATACCTGTTGCAAGACTTATGTGTCAAGATATCATTTACATTGAGGACTGCATACTTTTGGACATGCCACTAAGTAAGTAAGTAGTTAGATGTTCATTGTTTTGAGCAATGATGCCATCACTGTTTTAAGCAGCTCTTAACTTCAGAGGGATCTGTTGACGTTGATGTTGTGAGTAAATTAAGACTTTATATGGCTTATACTGTATAGGTGTTGTTGCTTTTGTGTGGTTTGCCTGTTTGTCTCTGCTGAGTTGTGAGTTGCTTGTATGGTTGTTGGTAGTAGGTGACAGTGGGAAGGGTGTCAGAAGTTTGATACTTGAGTTCTTCAAACTTCAAATTGTAAACAGGGTACTTCTTACACCACTCACTGTAAGATATTGCTGTTAAGGCAATACTTTTTTCTCATCTTTGGGGATTTGCTATGCTTTCCTTTGTGTGGGAGTGCTGTGATATTAAGGAGAACTCTCCTGAGAAGGTGGACAGGGAAAGCTGCCTGCACATGCACTCTTTCCAATGCCAGATATGTTTTAGCTGTGGAGCTTGGTCTGTAGGGAGGAATATGCAGTAAACTTGACTGCTATCTGCTGTCACACTTCAAACTTTCTGTGCTCACTTCAGAAGTAATTAGATGGATGGACTTGAATTGTTGAGAAAAGTTTCAGGTCAATTTGTTAATTCAGATCCGCTTTAAGTAACTGAGCTCAGTTGTGTAAGCTAAATCTATGGTGAGGGCTTGAAGCTGTTTCTCTGAGTGTATGCATACATCCTTGCAAATAAAAATGTGTGGGTTACTAGAATGAACGTATTTTATTTTAGTGCTGAGATGTAGGCCTTAATTTCATGTTGGTCACTTGGTTGGGAAAAGCTGCCTACTACTTAGGCGTATAATAAAAACGATCACCTCATGCTTGTTTCTCCAGGTCAGTATTTACAAACAGCAGGTTATTGTACCTGAAGTAATATGTAATTTGTAATTTGTGTGTGTGTCTGTGGTGTAACAACATTGCCTTAATATGTGCTGTAACTCTGGGGACGTTTCACAGAAAGGTCATGAGGGTAGCCCTGAACTGGGAGGGACAAACAGACTGTTAACCCTAACGCTTTTTTTTCCCCAGGAAAAAATGAATTAATATTGGAACTGAATCAGAGATGGGCTGTGAGGGTGATCAGGAAGTGGAAAGCTTATCTTGTGAGACTAAGAAACAGTGACACGTTTAGCTTAACGAAACAAAAAGTGAAAGAGGATATGATTTCTCTTTCATATTTCTGAGTACATTAGGGAAAGGCAGAGAAGGCATCAGGGAGAGAGAATAGCAGTTTAAGCTAAGAGACATTGTTCGAACAAGTATTAGCCTAAATGGGCCCTGGATAAATTCTGGCTGAAAGGCAGAGCATTCAAGACAGGACCAAGCATCCAAGTTGGGCAGCTGGCAAGAGATTTCAAAGAGGTGTCTGATGAACTTATCAACATAGTTGGCGTAGTACGATTGCTTTAAATAGCAAAAGATTACACACAACAACTCAGGATGTTCCTTCCTATCTTGTGCCCATCTCTTTTGCTTATCTAGACCTATAAAAGCTCTGTGCTTTCCTGTCACACACTACTTTGAAAACTTGCAAATGGACTCTATGAGAACCTTGTAAAAATTATTTGGTTTGTTTAATTCAAATACACATTTAGTTCTTCAGTAGCTTCTGGAGTCTGTTTTCAGATAAAATGCCTTCTTCGGAGTTAATTTTATCCTGGGATTTTTTAGATTTCTTTTTTCTTGATTATTTTGTATCTATGGAAGTACTGCCTTTAAATTCCTCTTTTGATTCATCTTTCTGTAGTTAGCTACAAGCTTTAAGCAACCTAAATAGCTTCTTATTTTCCTCTTCGGTATTTTCTGTGCAGCTGGAAAGAGTAGGTGATCATTACCATATTCTTGACAGAACATTGTGTAACCAATCTGTGCATTTACTTAATTCATTCCAACATTCATTTCCAGTCCCTTCTTGTATAACTTAACTTCCTGACAACATTTTAAGTTCATCAGTATTTTGGGGTACTCAAAGTTGAGCAGAAGTTACTCAAAGTAATTGGCATAGAAACACCACATTAGGGATTGAACTGTTCTGAGTACTCTTAGCAGCCAAAGAAGTCTAGTGGCAAAAGGATGTCGGTTTCTCCTGAGGCAACCCTGCTCACCCCGATGCTGTGGTCTCTTGCTTAGGAAAGAGTGGTGGTGGGGGGGGGGGGGAGTGGGAAGAAAAGAGATAGGGACAGTTGATTCTGTTTTCTTGTCCCCTGTTTCTATATATACACAGTCCTAAAAACTGTCAGTACCAGTTGGCCACCTTCTGTGCCCGATACTCAGATGGCACAGTTGTGCTTCCTTCTTTAAAACATCTTGTTTTTGACACTTCAGTAAAGTCTCAGGAATAAGTGACAAATACAGATCACTTTCCCAGATCATCTCTCCTGACCTCCTAGAACTCAAAGACTCTCAGACGTCATCCCCCAAGGTTTTTCAGTGATTGATTTTACCTAAGGCTATATTCTTTGCTTGTTTTAAAAGGAAGTTCTTTCATGTTTCCTGTTTATGAGACTCATAAAGTGGACTTGAAAATTTTCTTGACTGCTTAGGAAGAAATTAAATTCATCTGTGCTCTATTGAATATGTGTATCACCTGACAATTGTTAAAGTTGTACTTTGGGTGTATAGGACTCAATTTCTGGACTGTATTTCTGCCTTGCAGTGTCCTGATAGACTTTTATGAGAATACATGGCAGCAGCATAATGCAGACTGTGTCACCAACGCGCCCTCCCCCACCTCCTTCAAAACTGGGCATGTATTCTGGACTAGAATGTTATCTATGAAGATGCTCCCTTAGTCTAGGTGTGACCGTCCTTTCAGATTAAATATTACTACTCAGATTCAATGTCTTTTTGGAAGGGGCCCTTTCATGTCTCCTTTCCTATCTAGATTTTTTTGTAATAGAAGCATTTTCTTCTTTACTTGGATGAACAGTATTTCAGGGATCTTGGCACTCAAGTCAGCTTGCTTAAAGGAAATTTGACATGTTAGAAGGAAGGGATGCCATTCATAGGTACCTTGACAAACTCGAAAGATAAGCCCATGTGAACATAATGAGGTTCAACACAGCAAAGTACAGGGTTTTGCTCTTGGTTTGGAGTAACCTGAGATACGTATACAGACTGGGAGAGGAAATCCTTGAGAGTATCATAGAATTATAGAATGGAATCACAGAATCACCAAGGTTGGAAAAGACCCACAGGATAATACAGTCCAACCATCCACCCATCACCAATAGTTCTCACTAAACCATGTTCCTCAACACAACATCCAAATGTTCCTTGAACACCTCTAGGGTTGGTGACTCCATCACCTCCCTGGGCAGCCCATTCCACTCTTTCAGAGCAGTAGTATTTCCTAATATCCAACCTGAACCTCCCCTGGTGCAGCTTGAAGCCATTCCCTTCAGTCCTGTCACCACTTACATGAGAGAAGAGGCCGGCCCCCAGCTCTCTACAAGCTCCCTTCAGGAAGTTATAGAGAGCAATAAGGTCTCCCCTGAGCCTCCTCACCTCCAGACTGAACAATCCCAGCTCCTTCAACTGCTTCTCATAGGGTCTGTGCTCCAGACCCCTCACCAGCTTTGTTGCCCTTCTTTGAATTCAATCCAGGGCCTCAATGTCTTTCTTGCAGTGAGTGTCCCAAAACTGGACACAGTACTCCAGGTGTGGCCTCACCAGTACAGGGGGACAATCACTTCCCTGTTCCTGCTGGCAACACTGTTTCTAATACAGGCCAGAATGCTATTGGCTTTCTTGGCCACCTGGATACACTGCTGGCTCGCATTCAGTCGAGCATTGATCAGTACCTCCAGGTCCATTTCCTTTGCACAGACTTCCAGCAACTCTGCCCCAAGCCTATAGCACTGGCTGGGGTTGTTGTGACCAAAGTGAAGGATCCAGTATTTGGTCTTGTTGAACTTCATCCCACTGTCTTCACCCCAGCTATCCAACCTGTCCAGATCCCTCTGTAGGGCCTCGCTATCCCCAGGCAGATTGAAACTTCCAGCCAACTTGGTGTCATCTGCAAACTTACTGAGGGTGCAGTCATAAAGATATTGAAAAGTGCAGGCCCCAGCACCGACCCCTGGGGATCATCACTTGTGACCGGTCGCCAGCTGGATTTAACTTCATTCACCACCACTCTCTGGGCCCGGCCCTCCAGCCAGTTCCTTACCCAGCCAAGAGTGTACCTGAGAGTAGCCCTGCAGACTACTCTCAGAGACTACCTGGGGATCTGGGTGGATTAAAAACTGAACATGAGCCAGCAGTGTGCTCTTGCAGCTTGGAAAGCAATTGGTATTATGGGCTCCATCAGAATAGAGGTGGCCAGCAGGGACTGACTGGGAGGTGATTGTCCTTCTCTACTCTGCCCTTGTGCATCCCTATCTGGAGTACTGTGTCCAGGTCTGGATACAAGAAAGATGGAGGCTGGGGCACCTCCCCTGTGAAGTCAGGCTGAAGGAGCTGGGCTGTTCAGCCTGGAAAAGAGAAGGCTACAAGGATTATATAAAGGGGATTATATAAAGAAGGGGAATCAACTTCTTGCAAGGTTAGACAGTGATAGGACAAGGGGGAATGGTTTTAAGCTCAAGAAGGGAAGGTTTAGATTGGGTGTAGGGGGAAGTTCTTCACAGAGAGAGCGGTGAGATGCTGAAACAGGCTGCCCAGGATGTCTTCTTCACTTCGAGGCACCATGAATGGAAGGCTTCTGTTTAGTATCCCTGGAAGATGTTTTTCTTAGATACAATTCAGATACTTTCAAAAGGCCTTGTGTTTGTCTCTGTTGCATTTGTTCACATTTTTAATGTGCAGGTAAAGAATATATGCATCTTTTTCCTTTCACCATAAATGTTCTACTGGAGTTAAAGCAGAAAGGGATACGATGATCAGTTATTAGTATAGACAGTCTTGGTAACAAGGATTAATCATGTTACATGGAATAATTGGAGATTACTTACCTCTTTTTCAGTCTCTGATAATGCAGAATTTTGGGATTGTGTCAAAAATCTGCACAAGTCTCACTGCCTTACATTCTGAGTGCCAGATAACTCTCCTTACTAGAGAGAACATCAGTAGCAGACATCTTTCCAGGAGAAATTGGTGAACTGGTCATCTTCCCAGTCTGCTTTTCTCATCTGTCTGTCTGATCTAGGCTTCTGTCCCACACAGTCTTCTATGTTGGGGGAGTTACTCAAGATTTCTCTCAAGTTTGAGCCCAGTCTGTTCACCAGTAGTACCAATCAATGTTTCAGTTCCTTATACTCCTTGAAAATCCGGTTACAATATTAAATGAAATCCACAAATGGATGCAAGTTTAGTACTTAGGATACCTGAGCGTAAAGCCTTTAGTTTCTTTTGTTACTCTTTCCTGAATTTCACAGAACAGTTGAGGCTGGAAGGGACATCTGGAGATCCTGCAGTCTACCTGCCTGTCTCCAGGAATGCTGGTTATAACAGTTTGAACAGTTGGATTTTCCGTATCTGGAAGGATGGGGAGTCTACAAGAAGTCTGGGCAAGTATTCCACTGTTCAGCCACATGGTAAAAATGTGTTTTTGTATGTTCAGATAGTTACGTTCAGAAATTACCAGTCTTGGTCACAGGAATGTTATTCCATTATGAGATAGATAGGTATGTATATAGTCTTAATATAGTATTCTTTCAGGTTTTAAAAAATTGGTTTCTAACACTGTCTTTAATGTGAAAATTATTTTTAACTCTTTCCCTCCTCCAAATTCTCTTACAGACTTTTTTATTCCCTCAGCATCAAATGAGGTCTTGCTTTTTGTGCAGCTGGGATTGCTTTTTTCAGGTGACTCCCAAAGCTGTTCCAAGAACTGTCAGATAAAAATTAGCTATGTCTGTGCAGACTCTTAAAATTGCAAACTGAGTCAGAATCCTGTTATAACCACAGATGTGGTTACTTTTTTTCTTTTTCCTTGAGTTCTGGCTCAAGGTATGTCAATAGCTCACTCTCAAATATCTGTTTAAATGATATTTAATCAGAAATCCTGTCCAGATTTCACTAAACATCACACCATTATGAAGGTTTCTGGAATTGATGTGACTCTTTGTGTAGTAGTTTGGAGGTTTTGCTTAGGTGAAGGGCTCTACGTATCTACCTTAGAATACATGGTTGTAGGTTACTGCTGGGTGTCACCAGTGATGAGATTAATATGGTTGTGGTTTAATATCCAAAAGATGAAAATCTTAATGATTTTTCAGTTATGTAGTCTATGTTTGTATTCACTTGCAAACTTTGTCTTCCTCGATTCTTCAAGACGCCTAAGGGTTTTTTTTTTTTGTCTTTTTTTAAGCAAACCACCTAATCATTCTAGACTGTATGTTCTTATGTAGCAGCCATGAGGCATGATCTGATCATATTCTCTACAAATGCTATAGAGGTAAAAAGCTCTTCAGAATGTATGTTAGGCAAATGTATGTATTGACTATGCAGCGTCGAATATGTTTTGGAAGAGGACTACAAGGATTGGTCAACTTCATCATCCTTAATCGTATTTTCATGTTTCAAGTCTATGTCACTGAAAATGCAGAGGAAGCTCTTACTGAGTTTTCCAAGATGACATCAGTTTTGACTAACAGAGTGTTAGGATGCTGATTTGTTATCCTTGCATTATGGTGCTTTAGGAGATTTATCTGCCTAGTGATGTGTGGATTTTCATACAAATACAGAAATAGGATACTTTTCGTTATCTCTTTTACTACTTGACCATGACTTCGTTTTCCTGCTTTTTTTTTCACTTTGCCCGTTATTCTTCTCTTAATGTGTTGCTGCTCTGAATTAATGTTTTTTAAGTTGGTTAAGACACTTGATACAACATCTATCATGTAAAAATGAGCTTACAAAGTTTTTACTTGAGAATCTTGTTTTGGGGGGTTTCATAGATGCCAAAACTCTTGTTGTTGTAAAGATAGGCACTCTAATGCTCAGAGTCATGTTGTTCAAATCATTTTGGAATTTAGCCAGCTATGTGAGTTTGGTCTTAAGATAGCCGTGTAGTCTTACATATAGGAGTTTTGAAAGTACTTTGACTGACTAAAGCCTTCCACCTCTGATGATCGTTTTAGGATGCTCACAATTTTTTTAACCTATGAATGCGCTGAAGATAAACACTACTATATGTTATTAACCTATTTACTTGTATGCTTAATGAGATTAATATGGTTATTCTGTCAGGAATGTTAAGTCCTCTTTTCCTCATTGATTGTTAAATTCTTGACCCCCTGATAGTCCTCAGTAACCTGGTCTGATCTCATAGCTGAGCCTGTTTTGAGCAGTGCACTGGGCTAGAGACCTCCTGAAGTCCCTGCCACCATCATTTACTCTGGGATTCTGTGACTGAGAAGTACTGACTAAAGCTCCTAGGCCCTGTAGAGGCTCACTTGCTAGCTTGAAAACTCAACTAATGTCTTAACATGGTCAATACGAGCCTTTCTTTATGTTCCTTCCCATTAGATATAATTGTTATTATAATCTGATAATGAATCATCTACATTCTTCCTTTGTCATTATTTTGTTATGCGTTTCATTCTATTTCTGTGAGGCAAGCAAGTTTTGTAATAAGAGTATGGTAGTCATTTTTTTTTCTCTTAATATTCATATGATTATCATTAGGGCACTTGATGATTTACTCAGATGTGTAAATAATTGTATGATAAGTGCTTTGTGAAGTCTGCCTCTCTTTTTACTTAGTTTATGTTTAAAAATAATAATAATAATAATAAAAAAGAACTGTGCATAAGGGTGCTTGAATGGTCCCAAAGCAGACTCATCTTGTGAATGCTTTCATTGGCTTTGCGGGACTCCATGAACTGTCTCTGATAATTCTGTTTAACATGGAATCATGATCTTTTAAAGGGGTGAGAATTACTTAGAAAGCATGTTTTGTGAAACCATAGGGGATGACTGTGATCATCCAGTTGGATCTTCAGCATAATAGTAATTCTATAACAACTTCAAGAATTAATTCCTATTTGAAGTAGAGCGCATCTTCCAGGGGGGAAGAAAAATCAACACTGGTTTAAAATACTAACAGTGATGGAGATCCCATGACAGCCCTTACTAACTTGCTGCACTGGTAATTTTCCTCACTACTTGAAATTATTTTTGGTTTAAATCTGTTCAACTTCAGTTCCCTCATTAAAACTCTCCCTTGCTGTGTTGCCTGAAGAAAATGTGACAATGGGTAGGCTGCTGATTTGAAGGCTCCTGCCTTTTGTGCTGACCTGTATTGTTTCATTATTTCCTCTCTGTCCCCCTCTGATTCCGGCTGTTTTGTCTTGTGTTCTATGTTCAGATGTTCAGCTTTCCTATGCAGAGATTACCTATTTGTTCTGTTTGTACAACACTGAGTAGAGCTGCTCTTGGTTGGTAATGGGTGCTTCTCAGCAATTAGTGTGTCATGAAGGCATAAAAGATTAAAAAAAAAGAAAAAATGAGCTCTTATCCCACCTTAGCAGCTTTTAAGCCTGTAAAGTCCTCCTGTAATCTTTGGGTATGACTTCCTTTGTGCCAAGGACTGCCTCAGTTTCCGCCTTACAGACAATGAAGACTGGATGAAGTCCTCCTATCTTTTAGAAAAACTGTTGATCTCATTGATGAGGGTGGCTAAAGGGAAGGAAAACTTACTTACAGTGATGGAAAATCCATTGTAACCCTCTGTAACCTGGTACAGTACATAGCAATTCAGTGTTCAATCCTTGCCTCTAATCTGAATTTGTTTTGCTTCAGCTTCCTATGATGTTTTTATCTGTCTCTTAAGAGATGGAGAGGGAGAAATAAAATACCATTGTTAAGCTTCTGCCATGCATTTGGGTATTTACAGGCCGTGGTTACATCATTCTATAATCTTCCCTTTGGTAAACATAATAGATTTGCTTTTTTGCTGCCAGGCCTGTTTTCCAGTGATTTAATACTTAGTGTGTTCTGTGAATCCTCCCCATTTAACCACTGCCGTGTTGATTGTCAGAACAGCAGTGCTGTTTCTGTAGGAGTGACCCTGGTGTCAAATACTCAGGTAATACAGCTTCTCAGTCACATTTCTTCGCTTATACATTCAGAGATTACATTAGTCCTTTGACCACTGCCAGTTCATGTTCAGCTGATTAGCCACTGTAGTTCCTTTGGTTACTCTTTCCTGGGAGGATGTTCCTTATCCTGTTGAAAGGAGCCAACACTATTTGTTGCAACATATAGCATACATATTTTTTGTCCTCGTTGTAATGGATATTGTGTTAAGTTAATTGGATAAATGTAGTTTAGGTACACTCTGTCCCCCTAATTTTTGAAGGTTTCTGTGCTTACACACACGTACACAATGTAGTGTAGTAGTTTGAGGATTTCATAGAAGTGTAACATGGATTTGAGGATAAAAAATATTCTGGTAATACCTCAGTTGTGGCTTGTTGCCTGTTGGAATAGTTGGTGACAAAAAATAGATTGTTTTTCATTCGGGTCTCTCACGACGTTAGACTAATGGAAGAAAAGGAGTCTAAGAAGTCCTCTGTGAGTAGGACAGCTTGCCAGAGTCTATCACTGTTTAAAATTTGGAGGTGTTTTATCCTTTCCTTCGTTAGCTTTCCATGTCAAGGAATGGATGCAATCTGAGTGCTTCATGAAGTATTTCATTAAGAGTTTGGATTTTGGGCTAGTGAATTGCTTTCCCAGTGCTGCTGTTAGCCGTATGATACGTATTATGAAGGTTATTTTTCTCCTGAATCTGCATTCTCAAATAAGCTAATTGTCATGCAGTCACAGTGACTTGTAGGGACCTTATGTTTTCACTAATTTTCATTTCTTTGTCATGTTGCACTGATCAAAACTTAAGAATATTGATGTGGGCTTCAGAAACAGCAGCATCTCTGTCTTATCTACCTGCCATCTTTTTCAGATAGAAATCCTCAGTTCTCCTTCTCTTTAAATTAAATCCTGCCTCTTATTAACCTTTCTCTTACAGTTAACAAATGAGGATTCTGAGAGATGTCCTGAAACACTGGTACAAGAAATGCAAGATGAGAGGTCCATTAGAAGACATGCGAGTTAGAAGCAGGATGAGTGATACCTGGATTATATTTTCTCTTAAAGCTCTTTTTGAAACCGGTCCTGGCTGAACTCAGCTCCCGCAGTAGTAGAAGGCCCTGTGCTTTGCAGTACAAGGGCAGAAGGAACCAAACCTCTGGAAGGAGTGTGCAAAGAGGTTGGAGCCAGGATCTTTTCAGCAGTGCCCAGTGCCAGGACTGGAAGCACTGGGTGCAAACTAAGCATAGTGAGTTCCCTCTGGACATCAGGAAGCACTTTTGTGCTATAAAGGTGACAGAGCACTGGCTCAGATTGCTTAGAGAGATTCTCCTCACTGAAGATTTTTAGAAGCTGCCCAGATGTGGTCCTTGGCTCCCTTCTCTGAGTATTCCTGCTTGGGCAGAGGTCCTTCCAGCCTCAGCCATTCCGTGCTTCATCCTGACAGTTGTTTTCATGGGAAGGGTCTTTTGAGAGTTGTGGGGATGTGGTGGAGAGAAATCAGGTTGGGTTGACAGATGTTAGTTATGTGGAGCACTTAAAATCATGAACGACCCAAAAGAGGAGAAAATACAAATAGAAAAGAGAGCAGTCTTCTTAGAAATGGGAGCAGTAGAAACAAATTCTTGCTCAGTTAATACTTTGGCGTTTCTTTCCATAGTTAATTGTCTCAATAAAAATAGATAACAAAGATCTCTTTTCCCTTCCCCATTATTTTATCTGCATCTCAGTTCCTTCTCATACTTGGCAAAAACTGCAGTGAAACCAGTTCTTTATTTTAGAAAACGCTTTCCACACTTAGCTTGTAAAAGAGAATCAGTGAAGCTTTATACAATAGCAGTTATTCTTTCTGTATTTTCTGCCAGTTACTGCTTATTAATTTTGAAAACTGGAGGTTCATGGTGCAAGAGGAGAAAGAAAGAAAACTTTCAAGAGATCTTTTTTTCCCCTTCTTTTCTTGGTAGGCCAGTACTCCAGGTAGCTAGATTTGAAGTGGTTTGTATGAAACTTTGGAAGGCAAACAGTATTAGCTGCACATGCCTCTTTACACAATTTAGGAGTGCACTCTCTAGAGAAATAACACCCGTATCAATAGTAATGTTTACTGTGCTTTCTTCTTCAGCAGAGTCGAGATTAATCTCTTCAGTGCTAACTATTACAAAAAAATTCACTGTATTAAAAACTGTATGGCAGAGAGATAAGCGAAATGACATGAATTTTAAATACAGATCTGAGAGTTCATTGTATTGTCTCTTTTCAATTAACAAGTGCTTTGTATATATTGTTTAATTCAAGTGAATCTACTATAGAAATTCTGAATAGCTTTAGTGGAGTACTTCAGAGCTTGTTTACTGGATCTTGGTTAAAAAGCATATCATTTGAGCATAAATGATGGCATGTTATCATTTCCTGCTGGAAGATACAGTGAACTGCTCAGAGTAGCTGACAGAAGTGGTGGGTGGCAGAAGAGACATGCTGAGTTGCCTTGTGTGTTCTCATACTACAATATATTGGTCTAATAATTCAGTAGTATCTTGTACATATGAAAAGCAGTAACTCTTAGCATGTGGAATTAAGAAAAAATCCGTAATGTTGCATGAGATTTGTAGAGAGTTTTTTTTTTAATTGTGGATATTTAATTTCCTTCATGTCTAATGTGTTTTGCTCTCTAAGGATGCTTAGTTAATATTGTCCTTATTCTAATTTAAAACAGCGACGATGGCTGTTGGGTGCTGGTGGTGACCCTTCCAGCAGCTGTGGCTGAGCTCTGGGGTAGGACAGCTCAGGAATGAGGACATCCTACAGGGAGCATGTTGCATCCTACCAGCTCTCAAGGTGTAAAAGATACCTTGGGGTTGCCCTGTTTGATGAGTCTGAGATCATCTGGCATCATTGGCTGCAGGGGATGGGCTGCCACATGACCTCTCCTGTAGAGCTTTTTGCTTTCTTCTGCATTTCTGGTCTGGCACAGACACTGGAAGGATTTGGAGCATTCAAAGAGGTACGAGGGAAGAGGAGAGCTCCACTTTTCTGCAAGGAAGTAGTGTTCAGGCATTCCTCATAAACTTCTTCAACTCTCAGGCCAGAAAGAATTGAAACAAGCAGAAAATGACTAAGCTAAGATACAACCTTTTTGTTTTTTTTTCCTACAGCCATAATTTTTACCAGTATTATAAAGATTGGTTTAATATCTGTGGAAAATATATACTCTAGAGTGACAGGAATCCTTTCTTAAGTTCTGGAATACAAAATAACAATTTTAGCTTTCAATTAAACTTTTCCATTCCTGCTTATAAAACAAATGACATTTTTCTCTTGTTTGCAGCTTAAGTAAAATCTAATTGAGGTAGCTCTATCAAACTCATGAAAATATATGCTGATGAGCATATAAAGCATTAAAACATTTAAAACCTTTTGAATTGCATTATGTTACGTGTCCATTTTGATAAGGAAATCTCAAAACTTTATAGTCCTTATTAGCAAACATGGAACTTCTATTTTAGCCTTTAAAGCGCACTAAATTATTAGCAGAAAACGTTGATTCTGTAAGTACTTCCACTTTAATTTGGAAAAAGTCACGTTTTTTAAAAACTTCAGACTTGAAATAAGCAATTATATTTAAGAGAAAGTTTTACAAAATGGACTAATAATTAATCATACTGATTAAGAATACAGGAGATGTGTTTTCATGTTATTGTTATGAACCATATATACACATATATATAGCTTATATGTGGGCATGGAGAAGGAAACCCTTAATTGCCAACCCCTTATTTCTTAATACCAAGACAGTAGCACATTATCCAAGAACAATCTCAAAATCATAAGAATGTTCAGATAAAAATCTTTGCTATCCATCGGAGTAACCTGCAGTTTAAAAGTTGTAGCAGAAGTGATGTTAAGTCCGGCCTCTTGTAATGATGTAATCCAGGTAGTCCAATTTAGCTGTGTCTTTACTGTTATAGTTGAGTTGAGAAACTACTGTCTTTACCTAGCAGTATTTCTTCACACAATTGCATCAACAATAATGAGACAGCATTACTCTTTTTTGAACTGAATGCACATTGACACTGCTAGGAGCACACTGCTCTGCAGATAGGAAAAAACAACAATTTTTAAAAGCAAGATATATCCTCAAAGTTGGGTTTTGTTTTTCAGAGAGGAAATCTTGCAAATGTTTTTATCTCTGGCTTTTAAAATTGATTTTAATTCAGCAATTTACTTTGAAGAGTTCTGCTAGTTTCATTTTGAACAAGGTAGGTTTTATGGTTTCGTGTCAAAGCATCCTCTTAGGCCTTGTCATCAAACACCAGTCAGTATAATTGAATTTTTAAAACTAAATCAGTGTGAGAGAGATGTTTACATGAAATAAAGGAAATCTAGGGACAGATCAAGTGATATCATAAATGGTGAAGTTAAAGCCATATGCTTCTGTCATTTTGATGCTCAGTTAATGTCTGAAATGAAAATTCTGGATAATAGGTTTTGCTACTGTGAAGTGACTAGACATATTCCCCATTGTGGCATTCCATAATGGCACTTACCTGCATCAGTGTAGGAAGCATATTTACATGGTAGAAAATATTATTGAAGAAGTCTGTTTCTAATTTCAAGCATTTGCTGGAATTATCACTTGTTAAATTTCTGTTGATCTGAATGATAATCTCTTCAGAAGCAGTTTGCATTATTAAGGCAAAAAGCCTGCTAACAGTACAAGCAGTGATTTGTCATTTGTCTTGCTGTATATTAAGAAAAAGCCTTCCCTCTTTGCTTACTAAAGATTAAATTTTCTTTGTTCATGAGTGTACATCATACACCTTGGCAACGTTGTTTGATGGTGTCAGGATCAGCTGTCTTCATCTTGCACCACGGTGATGACTAGTTCTCTTTTATGAACCAACTTATTAAAGTGATTTCAGCATGATAAAAATTGATGTGTGGATATTTTGCATTGGGGTGCCCTGTTGACGTCAGTTTAGGGATAGACATTCTGCCCCAGCCTTCTCTTTTGCTTACCTGATTTGGCAAGAAACCACAGGCTCCAGGGAGCAGGGATTTTCTCAACATCTCACAATGCCTCATCCATGGAAACAGTTGCTGTACTGAAAAGGAAGAATATTTGGTGACCAAGATCTTCAGACCTCTGCTTGAGTGAGGAAGCTTAGTCTGTTTATTTGCATCATTGCAGTTTCATCTGGTAAACTGGAGAAGTTTTTGCATGTTAAAGATTTTCCCCCTGTACGCATTAGAAGACTGCATTCTTTTCTGAGGCACCAGGTGCTTGACAGTATTCATGATAGTCTCTGTAACTGTGAAGGAAACTTCTGATTGATCTGCGGCATCCATTCTTCTAATGAGAATCTCATCTTGGCTTCAGACATCTGTCGAAGACTTCCTATTAGGTGTTTCCTCTTCTTCAGTTTCTGGGCTATGAAAGCCCATGCTGCTGTTGTGATACACACCAAATCGTTATGTCATGACTCCATGTGTCTTATGAAAGAAGGATGCATTCTGCTAGGGACAGTGCTCCAAATGGTCTCTCTACCCTCTTTGGTCATCCACATGGCAATGTGAAGCCTAAGCTATGGTTAAGATACTGACTCTGTCAGATCATGATTTAGAGGAAGACTGATGCTGGCCCAGGAACTTGTGCTGTTCTTAACTGTCTTCTTGTTGTTGTGCAGCTGGGCTGATGGGCTTCCTAGTATCTTCTTGTAACAAAATATTAAATATCTGGGGACCAGAGATAGTGAACAATGACTGCTGATCCAGCTTGCCGCATGCCCCCACGTTTGTATCCCTTTTTAGACACCTTTTATATGAAAATATGCCTTATCTGCAGATGGATTTTGTACTGTTATGGATGTCCTTCAGCCAGTTGCAGCACACCCCTGTAGAGTGGTTTTACAGAGGTTGTTTCCCATGAAGAGAAAGGAATAGGATGTTTTGACATCCTGTATTTGAAATTCTAGTTCAGTAGGCAGTTTGTAACTTATTTTAATATTGTAGGTGCATATTTTTGTACAGTTTTAAAACTGGCCCACGATTAGTGATCTGTTTTTTACTCACATGATAACTGTGTTCATTTCAGAGGCTTTTCTTTCGTTCTGCCTGTAACTGTTGAAGTTTTCATCATGGTAGTGGCAATCACTGTTAAATTCTCATGTCTCTGCATGTCTTTTTCATTTACTTTGACAATTGTTCAGTTCTTAAAGGATTTCACAAAAGTGCAAAACCTGAATCTCTTCAAATGACTCAGTCTCCTTCCAAGCATCTGGGTCCCAAGGTGAACACTTGAATCAAAAGTTATGTTACTGAAATCTGGAGAACCATTAAATCTCAGTCTAAGAGCTCTTTGGCTGTGAATGGGATGGGTTCTAGACTCAGTTTTACTTAACTGACAGTATACATCCCAGCTAACCATTGTGATGCCTTGTGCCACACATCACATAAAACTAAAATGTGTCTCTCCTTCGTGTGCTCTCCTATTGTGAATTATTTCAGCAGGCTGTTTACCATTTCTCAATATACTGAAAGCTTTTGCAGTGATATCAGTATCAGGCCACAGGACAAATGCTCTTCCAGTTCCCTCTTCAGTACGGGAACATGCACTTTGGTGTTGTGGCTCCAATGGATAAACTCAACATCAAAGGGATGAGGTCTTTAGGGGAGCAGAAGCCTCATGTTTCTTGCTTGGGAACTCAGAGTGCTTCTTAAATGCATCCACGTGAGATTTCCAGACATATGCAAGGACTGCAGCTGCATAGTATGTTCAAGCAGAAATGGACATCATCATCTTAGTTCTTTGAGGTCCCTGCACAGTCGGTCCATAGAAAAAAGGATCAGCTGTTTTTCACCATCCTCCAGCTCTTCATCAGATCCATCAAACAGAATACGTTGCTTGAGGCTGTACAGGAGATCTGTTCTGATCACTTCACCTGGATCTTTCCAAGGGGAAGGCAGCCTAGTATAAATCATTTTTACTTCTACCACTGGCAGGAAGAACTCATAGATTTTCTTAAGATGAAGGTAGGTGTAGGATCTTTTTTCAGTGTATTCCTGGTACAGTGTTCATGTGGGTTGTTGAATGGATTCCACCCAGCTTTTGAATTGGTATAAATCTTGGCCGTAATTCATTTGAGAACTGAGAATATTAGAAACTGTTGTGACGTCTGGATTTTCTTTGTTTTGTGGTGAAGATCTGGCAGATACCTGCTGTTTCTTGCAATTTCTGTCTGGTGTCTCCCAGTGTCCTACAGTGCTCTACTGCTACTGTGTGGGCGCTGAAGTATCACACGTACTATGTGAAAGTGTTGCTTTTTGCTTCAGTTAGATCTGTCATTACAAATACTAGAAAAAAGGCATTTATTTTGGAATTACAGAATGTTTATTACCAGTTCCAGATTTTTTTTTTTTTCCCCTTAGCTCTGTAAAAGACTGTCTTTCACCCTTCTTTGCTCATGCTCTATGAAAGATTAAACCTTATTTTTGATCCTTTTTCGTATTTATAGATGTTTTGCTCTCTCACGTGGTTGTTTTGTTTTAAACCTAGCCTTGCACAGGCTGCGCTGTTTGCTCTAACTGCCCAATCCTGGCCCAAGCTTTCCTTAAAAATTTGAGAAGAATGACAGAACTCAGATTTGCATCTTCTGTACATGGTTTTTAAAAGACTGAATGTATGTAGAGAGATACAGGTTTATTCAGTTGTGGCTGTATTTTATCTTTATCTCCCACGTTTTCCTCTTAAACCTCAGACCTAGTTTGGACACTTGATGTCTGGGCAGCACAAGTGAGTACCGTGTTTTTTTATTCCCAGATTTAACACCTGAGTGTGTGTATTGGCTCTTGCAGTTTACTGAAATAGACAAAGCATCCAAGTCTGCTGCTGAAAGCATGGAATGTTTCTGTATAGATGCTACCCTCTGACTGATTAGAGATTAGTAGCGAGATTTGTTATGAATAGACAAAGCAGGATCTTCTAACTTGATTGAGACTGACTTGCCCACCAAAGCCAAGGTAACTGTTGAATAGCCATGTAGAAATACATCCACATCTTCATCAGATGTTTTGCTGTGTGTGCGATGCTGATGACCAATGCAGATATTTGCCTTGAAGCCTCTGAGATCCTATGTTAGGCAGTGTGCATTAGAGCTTTAATGGCTTGACGTCACCCTGCGTTACTCTTTCTATGAATGTGGACTGTCATTCAACTGAAAACTGTGAAGTTTATACAATTAATTATTATTTTAATATAGTATTTACTGTTAATTATAACTGAAGTAACTGTTAATTTTCATCTACCCTTGTTTTTGCTTGGCTTTCTCATCTCCTTCTGGGCTCTTTGAAGCTTTTCTTTATTTCACTGTGGTTGATTGGGAACTAAAATGCTATTTGGAATGTCCTGCGTATTCTTACTTGGCATGGAAGTAAGGTCTTTAGGAATCTAGCAAGAGAGAAAAATATCTTTCAAGCAATAAGGTGTTGGGTACAGTATCAAGATACCTGTGATCTACGCACTAGGAAACATTTCAGTATCTTGTAGGTAACCTTTCTTTAGAGTTCTCAGAATTGTTTTGAAAATGACACACAGGCTGGAAGCTTTCATTCTAGAGCAGAGCACTGCATCTCAGGAAGGTGCAGGGTACAGTATGTACCAGCACAGTTGCAGCACAGGGTGTCCTTTGATAATTAGCAGTGCTGCTATTTCTAATGAAATTTCTCTGTATGTTAGCATCGGCACCAAAGAGAAGAGAGAAGAAAGAAAATGTAAAGGGCCCCTGATGAGTACTGCTCTCCCCTGTGAAAATAGGATGGCAGCAGTAAAGACAGCATGTGATAGAATCTCAGTCTTCCTGTTCCCATCCCTTTTCCCCTTTCCACTTAGGGTTGTATGCTTCCATGAAACCTAAAGAGACAAGTGCCTAGTATTCTTCTTTACTTTTGAAAATCAGAACATAACACGAACTAAAAGTAGCAACCACAGGCTATATTTCAGATAATTAACAGAATGTTTACATCTAACGTGAATGGAGAAAGCAGACTTCTTGTATCCTCCACCACAAAATATGCAAACTGTCTTTTAACAGGCATAACTCGGTGACAGCTGTCTCTGAACCTCATGACTTATTCTTAAACCAGTTTGTCCTCAACTACCTTCTGTTCAGCTTCTGACCATTTGCTGGCTGATAAGTGTTTTCATTGCCTCTGTTTTTAGCTGATTTGTTTCTTATGCTAGCATAGGATCATTGCCAGTATTGCTCTGAATGGCCTTAAGGATAAAGCAGCCTTGGTTTTCTTAGATGTCATTTATTCTTCTTGAAGGCTTGGTCCTTAGGGTTAGGTGTGACATAACCTTGGTACCAGTGTTATAATGGTAAACTGGTCATCTGCCACTCATCTTCTGTTTGAAATTTAGCAGTGGTTTTTACTTGGACATTTTACATTCTGTTTTCTCAGTTGTAAACTGTATACAGTTTCATATGAGAGACTGACTGAGGAAGAAAAGTAAGTTGATGAAAAGTTACTTCTGAGCATAGAAATGTAGGAGCTTAAAATAGGAAGACATGGAAGTTCCATTTAGTAATCTGATCACATAGCATAGAGTTATAATATTATATACTTAATGGAAATGGGGTATGTTGTTGCTCTCTTTCATTAAGCATTATGTATGTTCTACTATCCATCAGCAAAGATCTGAGACTAGATTTTTAATAATCCTGTTAATTAATCTAAAGAAGCAAAACTAATATGCAAATCACAATAACCACAGAATGTTACAGACTGAAATATAAGCAAGCCTAGGTTTCAGATACTGAAAAACCATTAGTTGAATGCAGTAATTATTTCTAGATAATTGAAAACTGCGTTTATAAAAGCAAGGAAAAAGCAGTCCTAGGTTTGCAGGAAAAAAACAGAATTTGTTTAAAGTTGTCCATATTCCAGTTTAATGACTGTTCTTTTGGCTTGCTCTTGCTTGTCATGTGAGATGTTTAGACGTGTGCCTGTTTCTATCTCAGTCACTTGTTCCCTGTAAGAGGTGGACTGAGTTGTGCTGGTGCTGTTGCTCTAGAGCATGCTCGGTGCTACCTCCCCATACTGCAGGAATAGATTGATTCAGAGAGACTGAATGTCACGCTCCCAGTAGAAACACTATGTCATTAATAAAAGAAAATAGAGGTTTAGTTTAAACCGAACAGCTGAGCATGTCTTTGTGTGCTTAGTTTCTCCTACCTCCATTCTTTAGGTTGCATTTCAGGTGGGGATTGTGTGTTTATAGCAGATTACTTTCCGGATGTTGCCATCCCACGTTAGAAGCTGGAGCTCCATGAAGGTAAGCTGCTCTGGGCAGGTTCCTAAGCAGTCTCGCTTTCTCTTATCCTGTAACTTGCTTGATAGTAGCATTCAAATGAGCATGTACTGAGAGAGAATGAAACGGGACTCCTCCTTTGGCAGGAGGTCCTTTCCGTTTATGCCTCCTTTCTGTCCAAAGGGCTTTAGCATTCATTCATAAAGGACTCCTAGTTGGTATCTGACAGAATGATGTAGCCTTTTTAAGACTTAATATAGAATACAAGTTAGGCCTTATTAAAATTCTTAACTGTACAACCATAGTCTTTAACTTCATGCCAGCCTTCTTTAATCCCTTATCATGAACTGAATTCAGTGAAGTAGTCAGTCATTTTAATCTGTCACTTGTAGGAACATGGATAAAACTCAGAAGCATCAAAATATTTGAAATTCTCATTGTTTTCCTGTTTTTAAAAACTTTATCCATAGGCTTAAAACTTCGAATACGTATTTTTGAGCTTTAGTTTATCTCTGATTGGTTGTTGTTTTTTTTTGACCTTAAATTCTTAGAATTAAACTGGGATATATGAAAGCTGGTACAAAAATATTTGTAGTATTCAGAGAACTGACAACACTAACTGTATAGTTTGTACCCGTGTTACTGGTCTAAGCTAGGTTATAAACTAGTAAGGAAATCATTCTTAAAAGAGAACTGGCATATTTAGAATCCTATTGGCTTGTAATAAAATCTCTTGTATCTACGTGGAGCTGTGAAATATTTTACATTAGAAAGTCTGCGACTCCTGGGTGCTGTGGACAGCAAAAAGGAGAAACTTTAAGGGTTTTTGAGCAAGTACTCCCTTGACATTAAATATCATACCTTACTTTTTCCTAGATGTTCTTGTGCTCTTGTCTCCTGCAGCTGCCTATAAACTCCAGCACCTTAGCGCCGTCTCAGTTTTCTGTTTCTGTTGTAAATCTCTTTGTTCAGTAAGAACCTGTAGCGTTTCTTCATCCTGCAGGACTTAATGGTAAAGAATCAGAACTGAAGGAATGAAAGCAGGAAAGCTGTCACTGGTATCATGTGAAAGGCAGACTTCTTTCTGAAGGACATATGAAAGGAGGAGCAACATCTGAAGGGACCGGAACTTGGAAAGAATACGAAGAATCACCAGCAGGGAATCTCAGATAGTTCAATAAATTTAAAATAATAAAATGCAAAATTACTCAAGAGAAAGTAGATACTGAGAGAAAGTGTAGAAGTTGAGATTACTGGTACGAGCAGCGTGGAAGGAATTGAATTTTTCAGCAGATGCTGTGATGCTTCCTCCATTTTTTAGTCTTTGTATAAATTGTGGGCATCAGATCTGGTATTTCTTGGACTCCACTCAATTATTTCAGCGTGCTGAGTTAATAAAAATGCTATTTATTGTTCTGTTTTGGTGATGTTAGCTTTGTGCTGATGTGTGCTGTTACAGAACAGTCCAACTAACAGTCCAGCATACATTGAAGCTGTATCAAAGAAGGTAGCAGAGTGAGAATGAAGAATAATGAAAGGTTGTACCCATCAGTGAAGTAAACTTAAGGTGCAGTGGGTCCAGAGTGACCTACAGAACTGTTGTGTTGAGATTTGCTGTTGCAGCTGTCACATAAGTTGTTGTTTACATTTCAGAAGTATTTCAGAAGGACACATAAGACTGTTGCAAGATGGGAGAGATCCTTTGGGATTGTGTTAAGATGTCATAAAAAGACATAGTGTGTTTAGAAGTCTTTGTAAAGAGATTTGTATTCCAAAATTGGTTTAAGTTTAGTTTTGAGCTTTCAAAGACTGAGAAAAATCTTTTCAAGTTGTTGATGACAAAATACTTCATTATCATAATTTGGAGCTAGCCTGGAAACCTGTCGGTGTTACATAAGATGAGTTTTAACAGTTAAGAGTAAATATTTTTGTCTGCAGTTTTTCATTCGGCCATCTTCCTATAGATTTATAGTCTACTAATTTCTTTCTCTTCCGCTTCGATGACTTTTTTTTTTGGGTGTGTCCATCTGCTGTCCCTGAGATCTTTGACCATTCTGGCTAAGAAGATAACCCTAGATAATGGCTGCCTGGGATTCCTGCTTGCAGTTTATTAGCAGGCCCAAACGGTGTTTTGTTAACCAAATGTGAGCCCAGCTACCAGCTCTCTGCTGATGCTCTTGCTCTTTGATTTTTAGGAAGTGGGGTACTTTCATTCCAAAAACACTTTAAATTGTTTAAGAGTTCGCATTGAATTGCTGGTGCTTTGGTTTGTAGAAACCTTTGCATACACTAGAGATTGAATAGTCATATTTGCTATTTCCACCTTGAAAGACGGAGAAGATGGGGGTGCGGGTGTGTTCCCCTTGTGGTGGTAGTGGTCTAACTCTGCCTGTCCCATCTCAAGATGCAGTTCTGTGAGCACTGATGTGCCTTGAAAAGTCACTTACGTCCTTGTGAGCGGTCACACTATCTGCAACGACAGTCTTCTCACAGAACAGCTGGCAAAATGAGAGTTACTCAGTTGAGAAATATTTAAGTGAAAAACTTAGGCCTCAAATTCTCTTAGGTATTACTAAGAATCCTGAGGTTGTGGCAGTGTGCTGAAGGCCAGCCTGGTGTTTATGTAGATGCAGCCTGGAATGCATCTGAAGAAAAGAGCTTCTGTGCAATTTCACTTAGGTAGCTGAATTTCATGTTTATTGTAAGTTTTCATGGTTAAAGTATTTAGTGCACATCTTTTTTCTTTTTTCTTTTTTTTTTTTTCCTATGTGGGGCCGACCACTTCATTAGTCCCTTCCAAACCATATTTTTGCTGGCATGCAGATCGCAGCAAGTCATCAGTGTTTCAGACTCAATACTTCTCCCATTTCTTGGTGATACATCACATGTTACTGCACTCCCTACCTTTTCACACGCAGTACAGTCTTACCCTGCCCCTTTTATCTGTGGTAAAACTGAAAAAAATACAGGCTTGAAATGTATGTATGTATTGCATATTGTGGTGGGGTCTGAACTACTACACTGTTGTCAAAAGATTTACCGAGTGTTTTAGGCATTTCCTTAAATATTTTTCATACGGTACCAAAAGAAAACGCTGTGTTCTCCAAACTTGTGAGGGATTTATTTCTGTCTGATGTAAACAAGTCATACACACATAAAAAAAAAAGAACAGCAGGAGTTTTGCTTTTTGAAAGAGAATTACGTTGATCAAAATGTTTACTTCTGGCATTTGCTTTTTGTAGTCTTTCTACTTTTTTGTTGCAAAATAGCAAATAAAGTAGATTCTGAAATCAGTACAAGACTGCAGGTTTGATAAGAGGAGATCAAATAGCTTCAAAGCTCACTTTTCATAGCAGTTCTAGTATTGAATTGGTAAATTGCTGTTTGAGAAGGAAGTTACGCTGAATAGTTTTGTATTACAGCAAAACAAGATAAAAACAAGATTTCAGATTGCAGACCACTTAGTCTTTTAGGTTGGTTTATCACTTTCAAATCAAATCTTCCAATTGTAGGACCATGATCATGGCTTTTATAATTATGTCTGATTTTTTTCAAACAGTAGCAAAACTTTAATGAATCATTTACTCCATTATAGATATTTAGCAATAATTAAGATATTGCAGTTGATACATAGATTGATTTCATGTTTGTTATCTGGTTCTCAGTTCTCTTATGTTTTCATAAATGGCTTGGAGGTAGGGCATGACGGTGTTTTGAATGTGTTTGCTCATAGTAATATATTGGGAAGAGCTGTTGACTCCCATCAAGGGTGGAGAGGCCTTACAGAGAGATCTTGACAAACCATGGAGTTAGACAATCACCATCCACATAAAGTTTAACAATAGCCAGGGAAGGGGCAAGACTAGCTATATGTACAGACTGGGTGATGAGATGCTGGAGCACAGCCTTGCTGAAAGAGATTTGGGAGTCTTGGTCAGTGGCACGAAGCTGGGGAGCTTGTGGTTGGGGTATCAGCTAAAGTTTCTTCAATGAGAGGGTAGTCAGGCACTTGAAAGGGCTCCTCAGGGAAGAGGTCATGTCACTGAGCTTCCAAGAGGTCAAGAAGTGTCTGGATGACACTCTCAGATGTATGGTCTAATTTTTGAGTGATCCTGTGCAGAACACGGAGTTAGACTCAGTGATCCTTATGGGTCCCTTCATGAAATCATAGTCATTTAGGTTGGAAAAGACCTTGAAGATCATCGAGTCCAACAATCAGCCTAATCAGTCATGTCTCATCACTAAACCATGTCCCTTAGTGCATTGTGTCCATCTCCACCTCCAGGAATGGGAACTGTATCACTTCCTTGGATGGCCTGTTCTGATGCTTGACAACCCTCTATAAGAAGAAAATCTTCCCTGTGTCAATGTAAACTTCCCCTGACACAACTTGAGTTACTTTAATAGAATCATTTAGGTTAGAAAAGACCTTTAAGGTCAAGTTCAACAATTGTTTCCTCTTGCCCTATGTCTGATTTTGATTTAGGACACTTAATGGGAGGGGGGAGGAGAAAACACAACAGGTCAATGGAATTAAACATACATTTTATTCTAGAGCCTCCAAGTTCAGCCAGGTATTTTTCAGCACTTCTTTATTTGCTTTGAGGAAACCACTTGACTGCAATATAGAATTTTGTCACTAATGATACAGAGGGAGGTGCTAAAATTGATTCTTCCCTCTAGGAGACACTGATACCTGATTTGTATTTCTAAAGATGAGCGGAGGCTCAACTGAGTTCTTCTGAGTTTTTCACTGAGTTCAACTCAGTGAAAAAAAATCAGTATTTATTTGGATAAGTGCATATGGCTTGTGTAAATCTGCTGGTTTGTTTGGGAGTCACCTATGACATTGCTTATGCCATTACTGTGTTAGTGTGAAGGTACATGTGAGTACACACCAGGCTTTTAAATAACAATATTTTTTGGATTGTGGAGTTTTAGCTGAATTCAGAATTTCTTTGTTATTTTTGGCTGCTATATCTCTGGCTTTGATGTCTCCCTTTTCATTTTGCTCCCTAGTCCTTAACAGTATATATTCAAAACATTGTCATGGTGTTCTTCTCTGAGGAGAGCAGAGAAATATGTACACAAATAATTTGGTTGCACTTCCATGTACTAATATTCAATGGCATGTAAATGAACATTCCTTGAATGCTCAGAAATGTTTTTTTTTCTTTACATGAGTTTACTGTCTGAATCTCAGGTAAGTGTGGATGCTATGATTGGCTAGCCTGCGTATGGATTCTTATGATGCAAAAGAGGGAGAATTACTGGAAGACAGAAAACCTATGTTGTATTTACATTATATATATAGCATATAGTAATTCTATGCAATGTAGTAATTATATTCGTTACGTTATACAGTGTATTGAGATGCTGTGCAGTGTTACCGTGTGCTAGAGACCTTGTTGGAAAGCTGTCCTTCAATATCAAGGACGGAGTACTGCTTTTTAAACTTTCAGTAGATATCCAGATATCTGATGGGGGGGGGGGGGGGGGGAGGGGTGGGTGTTGGAAGGGAGTGTTTCTTCACTTTGAAGCTTCTTCCTGGTAGGTGCCATGCAGATGTAAATTTAACTGACCCTAGGAGTGTGGTCTTTGAGAGAGTATAAGAATAGGATTTATGGTTCTGAGTTAATAAAATATGCTGATGCCACTGTAAGCCCTATTTAGATAGACAGCAGTAATCTCTGTTGAGCGGTATGAAACCGTCTGTCTCTAAGTAGTGGAAACCAAACAGTTCACAGCAAGGTTGTACTGCATCCCAAGATGAGAAAAATGTGTCTGAAATCAGAAGAGCATTTAGCTGCTTTTTTTTTTTTTTTTTTTTTTTTTTTTTTTTTTTGGTTTGTTTTTTGTTTTTTAGGTGTAATGGTGTTCTTGTTCCTGTTCTGATATTACACATAATACCAGGTAAACGAGATACATAGAGAACACAAATAAAAAGTGCTTTTTGAAGCTTATAGCGTAACTAATTTTTGCTAGGAACATTATTCCTCTGAATCTGCTAGGTGAATCTGAAGTTTGTGGAATGGGTGTTAAAGGTAGAGTATGCTGTGTGTTCATAAAGAAAAACCCATGCGCTCGGTTAAATAGCGATACATTAAGAAGGCCAGGTTAGTGTGTTGCCACATTGTGTAGTTTCTACAGAAGAGTACTAAAGGGCTGTTTCCAAGTTTTTATCTTTCGTGGAGGAAACTGATAGAATTCTATGTTTGGAAGGATAACTTTGAGTTTGTAATTTTGCTATTGTGTTTGAAATATTTGACATTTAAATACATCATAGTATTTACATATGTTGCATTTTCATTACAGCTAATCCTCTTGAAACTTGGTTGGCAGATGCCTTAAGCAGTTCTGTAAAATTGGGACAGATACAGTATTCTGCAACCTTGGAATTTAATTGCAAATAAAAAGAACACTTCGTAATTGCATTTTCCCGCTTTTTCAGTTTCCCACTTTCAAAATTAAGACAGCTTATTAAGAGAATTGCTGTATGTAAACAATAAGGAAATACATATTAGTAGGGAGATTAATGTCTGAAAATTCACTGTTTGGTACCTTGTTTTAATATGAAATATTAGTATTCTGTTTTTTATTTGCTGTGAACATAAAGATTACCTCTCTGTGCTACTTAATACATTAAATAAGTCTGAGGGTGGAAACCATTCACTGTACACTCTGAGGCACGTACCTTTTTACAAAAGGCACCAGTTTTCAATGTGAAGTCTAAGCAATTGGTTTATTGTTTGAAAGGGTAGAATAAGAAAAGCTAATATCCTCAGCATTTTTCCACCACTGCTTCCTAGCTTTTGATGGTGAAAATTATAGCTAAGTGCAACTTAGTATGTAAATTGAAATAACTAACCTAACAAATAACCCTACTAAGAAAAAAGTTGTTCTTGCAGCCTTCCCCGTCTCGTGACTCACCTGAAGAGTGAGAGGCTTTGTCCATTCACACACCAAACAGTTCACAGGTGCAGTTCAGTGGGGTGGTGGACTTGCTGCTTCCTGTGCAGGTGAGAGCAGTGTGCTCATCAGGGAGCATGGGGCAGCAATTGCATCCTATTGAGATGCTTGGTAGGTGCTTGTATCTGATTTTAGTACTGCGCAGTCGTGAGTAAAGACAGTGGTTCAGAATCTAACTGCTGACCAGCTGCTTCCCATTTCCTGCATGGCTCAGGGCCTCTTCCTTGTGAATCTTTTTTATCTTTGCTGTTTTATTTTATTTTAATCTATTTGTAAGTAGCTCCTCTGTATTCCTTGGCAGGAGTGCAGGTGGCCCTCCAGGTTACTGACACAGCATCTTTTCAGTGAGTGCATTCTTGCAAATCTTTTGCACCTATTTTCTCCTACATTTCTGGATTTGAAGAAGCTATATTTCTGTAAATGCTCTGGGAATGTCAGCCACTCAACCGTATGTTTTTTTTAGTGTTCTTCTCCCTGTCTGTGCCATCTCCTTTCCTGGTCTCCCAGCCATGCATGGGGCCATGATCAGTCACGTCTGAATGTCTGAAGGCTGCATGCAGCCAGCTGTGTTTTCCACTGTGTTCACACCACACAGTTTGTGTTTGTAAGGCTCATCACCATTTATTCTGCATATGTTTCTCATGCGTTTTGCCATCCTGAATTACCCAGTCTCTTGCTTTCCACCTTCTGGCAGAGAATTGCCTGTCTGTTCATGGTGGTGTTTGAAGAGTGAGAATGCCTATGTGAATGCCTATGCGCTTGCTTCTGTGAGCAAACCCCAAAAACACCATATCTGATCCCAACATGTGTAATTTCTTTAAAGAAGGCCAAGATCACCAAGGGATAAATGAGCCCAGGGCTTCATGGAGATCAAAGAGCCTTCCCTCGGCCTTCTCATTGCACTACTGACAGGAGTGACAGCAGCCTTTATGAGGCTTATTCCACCTTTTTCCCTGTCTCCCTGCGGCTTGGAGGTTAGTGCTGGGCAGGGACGTGTCCCCCTCCCGGGCAGTATGACCCTGCGGGGACGCCTGCGGCCGCACTGAGCTGCCTGTGCCCGAGGTGGGTCCTGGGGAGGGCAGCAGATGAAGAGCAGGCAATTAAAGGGCTTAGTTAGAGAAGACACGGAGTTAATGCTGTGTGCTGCTCATCTGAGATTTTCATAAACTCATCCGTAGGATACAGTGAATCGAGAAGTAGATGAAGGTTATCGTAATTTTGACACGAACACTTAAATGGCTAATCTGTTTCTAAATGGTTCTGTTTTTAATCTCAAGCCTCTTTACATGGCTGAGCTGCCTCCTTTTTTTTTTCCCCTCCAATTTGACTTTGTTTTATATGAAATATTTCGATCAGATTGCCGTAGCGCTGAGCTGTCATGTAAATATGTTCTGTCAAGTATATAATACACATTTTGAGATTTGTCTAAATATTTATGCTCTTGAGGGGATCACTGTAGCTCTCAACAGACAGCTACAACCCAGCGAGTAAATAAATTGTATTCCCTCTTTTTTGTTTGACTGCATGGTTTTTGCAGTGAATTGTAACAGTTTAAAGGGACACTTGGATCTCACAAATTTTTTGCAGGATCGCTTTATTATCCTCTTGAGAAAAAGATGCATCCTGTCTTTCAGCAGTACACATATATATATATGCTTACAAAAGCTAGTTTTTCTTCTAAAAACTGAAGAACAACAACAACAAAAAAAAAGTGAATGAATTTACATTGGCTGCGGCATTTAAAAATTAGTACCTCTAACATTAGAGGTACTGAGAAGCAGCTTTACTATTACTTAAGTTTATTTCCTGTATGTTCTCCATGGGTAATGTTTTTGTTTTTAATCCCAGTTTTTCTGCCTAATCAATTCTAATAATCCTAATTATTATTATCCTGAGGTCTGTGGTAAGGAAAATGATTAACGATATATATTAGAACATATTTATAATTATTGAGAGTTATAATGGCTGTGATTGGTATTAGGCATACGATTGCTGTAACGTTAAACACCACAGCAATCGATTTCCCAGTTTAAACTGTTGGAAGGATGTTTGGGAGGCCAGTATGTATAAGACATAATAACGTGTGCTATCCTGTCTTTTACTTTGTACAGTAATGAAGTACATTCAGAGAAAGTAAATCTGTGATTTTAACATCTTTTGACAAGCACATTAGACTGTGGAAAGAGCATCCAAGTTGGGGCTTGGGGCATATGGTGCTACCTTCTGCTAGCATAGCTCCAGAACAAGTTGCTGTGTGCACCAGGGGGTCACGTTTAGACTCTCAGGTTCATTCCTTTGGTCTGGGGGAAAAACTGCAGTTCCTCTTCATATGGAAAAATCAGAACATAAAATGCAAACCTCTCTTTCCATTCATGCATCCATTATGCAGAGAATACAGAGGTGTTAGGAAATGTTTTTCTGTCAATCATTTTTGTTGTTGTTGGGGCATTCAAGAAAGACTTAAGAGAAGTTGAGCTGAACAAAAAATTATATTGCTTAATAATCCACAAGCTAAACAATGCCGTAGCTCTGTAAATCCCCAAATTAGACTATGTAAATATGTATAGCTATTTTTTATTTTGAAAAGAGATATAGTGCAAGTTGAAAAGAATACAGGTTTGATTTGTGATGTAAAGCAGTCGACGCGTTTCAAATGTATGTACGTTCAGAGAATTATTTAAATGCTTCTTCCTTGAATAAGTTGCAACTCGCTCAGATTTAAAGATTGGTATTTATAATAGATAATCCATGTGTTGTGTGTCTTGGGGATTCAACATATGGATGGGGATGCGGGAGGAATTAGTTATACGAGATTTGTTGACCAGCTTTTAATTCAGATTGTCATTTATAACACACGGCAGTGCAGATGGCAAAGTTTTGACTGTCCGTCAGAGCCCCGGTACCTCGGGGACAGCTGTTGCTGATAAATCTTTTTTACATGCTTTAGGTCAAGAGTAGTCAAACCTGTTACAGCACCTGCTTTTACATATGCAAATCTGTTGTTTTGTCGTTTCATTAAACAAGGAAAGGTAGTGGTCTCTTGTGGCTGTAAGTAAGCCTGGAACGCAGCCCATATGAAATGAAATCCAGCAAAAAGACGAGCGCGGTTTCTGCAGCGTAGCCATGGGAGGTTGCTTGTGTTTGGGGGCTTTGTTTCTGGAAGACTGCCTGTAATTTGGAAGGAGGGTAGAAAGACAAGCACATGTTTGGAGGCAAGAAGAGAAGGGAAGGTGTTTGCTGTCATTGACTGTAGGGTAGTAGTGAAGTTTGACATGCCCAGAAGCTAGCGGGTGCCATGTGGGGCTCCCATACACTGCATACCTCAATTTTCATCATCTGGTGAGCCTGCAGCATGATTCCCGGGCACTGGAGCATACAACATGTCTGCTTCGGTTTGGAGCTGATTGATCCATGGAATGGAACATGCTTGTGGGATCTTCCCTCACTAGAGAGGAACATAAATGATTGAAATGCTTTCTTAAGAAAGAAAGGCATCATTTGTTTATATACTCCGGTGCCTGGCTAAAGGTACCATCAAACAGCTGCACACTGTTAGTTTATGTACTGTTAGTACAGGTTGTGGAAACTTGTAAACTTTGTATTTTCATTTTATACGTGCTTAATGCAGAGAATTGAAACGGTCAGGTTCAGTTCTTATTTCATTTATGTCTCTGTGCAAATGGGGTCGTGGCACCTAGCAGAAATGGCACTTAAGGATTGTTTTTCTTTAAGCAAACTGACAGAAGATTTTATCCTGCGCTGCCGTAGATTGCTGTGGGGGAGAAAGGGAAATAGTAAAATTGATGAACAAATGTTGCATGCTGTCATTTTAGATTATGTTGTTTCACCGTGAAGTTGTTGCTAATTTTTTGAAGATGCTGTGAAATTGCAATGTTGCAGAAAGCCCCAGAATAGCACTGTTGCGTCTGCTAATTATTTCTTTCCAATGCTTGTTTGTCAACAATATCTTAATTACGCCACAAGCAAAAGCTGTTTTTTGAGCAGTTTGTGGGGAAAAAAAGAATGCCACCCTGACCTTTTAACCTTGTCAACTGAGTTTTCCCATTCTGACACCACACGTTATTTTTGCAAAGGTTGGAAGTTTAACTCTTCGAGGAGCTAGATATCATTTTTATTGGGATATTAATTCTGCTAGGTGCTAATCTCATCAAGATTTGCAGACGTTTTCCTTCATAGGCCATTCTGATTTGTAGCTTTTTCTTTTCACAGCAGTATTAAATACCAAACCTCCTCTGATATGGAAGTTCATTAGAGATATGTCTTTGATGGCAGCCCTTTCAGGGCTTCAGTTTCAAATACCTTGATGTAAAGCTTAAGAAGCCATTGTGTTGTAAGCCCTCCTTGATGTGTCTTATTTAGATCTGCATAGTAAATCAAGGAAAGTAAATAACAAGGCAGCAGATGGAAGCATGGAGATAAGGCCAGTGAACAATTGTATTTGTATTTTGTTATGATGTTGACAGGAGCTAAAATTCACTAATCTAGTTCAACTGATCTGCATTTCAAAGAAATCTCATTTAGCAGCAACTTGAAGGTTTGGAGGATAAAGTTCTTTTATTGCAGCTTTTATTGCATTCTTTGCTAATTTATCTGGTCAAGATTTAGTCTTGCTTACTTAAAGCAGCAAGCATGTTACAAGGAGTCTTAAATACTACGAAAGCATTAATGTCTAGACTATGAACTGAAGGTAATTACATATCCAGCAGTGAATAGACTACGTTTAGGAAATACTGTTGTCCAAACAGAATCGGAAGAGAAATGCAGATAAGGTATTTCTCGCCTCTCTATTTTCTGTGTTTTTCTTCTCTCTTGGTTTTTTTTTCCTTTATTTTTACTTTAATTTTTTTATTTTTTCCTAATTATGGGGATAAGGAATAGATACATAGAAAAATCTAAAATTATTAAATAAGGAAAAGAATTTCTTGAACTTTCAGTTCAGTCACAGAATGCTTGATTCCTCCTTTATAAGCTGAGAGCTGAAATTGAGGTTTCATTTAATGTTTACTCTTCTGACTATTAAACAGAACTCTTAAAGAAATGGACAATAACTAAGTAGAATTATGGCCTGCAGTTGTTTTCATGTGTATCCTGTTTTTGTATATATAAATGATATAAGCAATGTGAATATGTGTTGTAGACTCTGTTTTAGATAAATCAGAGATGTTTCATCTGGAAAAAAATGTGATAAATGCACTGTCCAAATAAAATATAATTAAAATAAAGAGTGATGCTGAATAGAATTTAGAGTCTCCTTGCAATGTTTATGAAGTTTTAAAGCAATACTTAGCATTTTACTCTGATTCAGTTTTTATTTTGTAATGCAAATACTAACAGTAGGATAATTGATCTCAAGTATGTACATATCTATGTAGAGATGCAATAATAATGTGGCAAAACATGCCAGCTTTGAATATGTCCTTTCTCATAATGGGACCCAGTTTCTTAAAACACGTAAACCAAAAGATGTGGTATCTGTATTTTGGTACTACTGTCCTAGGTACCTGGGATTGCTGTGCTGGAGCACACACCTATGCCTGTACCCTGACGACCGTGCTTCTGTCTTATTTGTAGTGCAGAGTGTCACAGTTTGTAGTGGATCTTTGTAGCTCGCGGAGGAGTGAAGGGGGAGGCAGCAGTGCATGGCAGTGCTGGGGAAGGTGGAGTCCATAGGCTAAGTCATGGTGTAATAAATGCTTCTTAAATAGTAGTGTGGGTTTAAAGCATCTTTTCGTTCTTTTTTGCTCGTTTCTATACCTCTGAAAATGCTCACGTGGTTGTTTGTGGGTCTGCAAGTTAAACTCTTGTCAGGTGGAGAACAGCATTTATTTTGCCACAGTGTTCTTATTCTAGGCTAGTTTTGAGGTGGGGCTTACCATGCTCCATGAACACGTGCATTGTCACAGATAGGTACACAGTGCTGGAAATGGGGAGCTGAAGCACTCAATTAGCTGTTTCCACCTCTAGAAGAAGTGTTGAACATACCCTGAGAGGTACAGGGTGAGCTTCACAGCTGTGCAAGCCTCTCACATCCCAGCTGTGTGGTCCCACCTTCATGCCTGTCCGTACCCCTTCTAACACCAGTAGGGATATCCCAGTTTTGATCAAAAGTTGATCACTTCTTTTGCAAGACTGTTTGCACATAATTTAGCTCCCTGACCTGCCTCACCTTGCAGCTTTGCAAATGTCCAAGTCAGCACAAGGAAGGAGTGGGAGTCTGCAGTTGGAGCTGAAGAGGAAGGTGAAGGAAGCTAGGACTGCTTGGGCCAGTTTAGATTGGCTTGGGTTGTCCTGCAGCTGCATCCTGCCTGGAAATCTTGCCATTATCCCCCAGAACCACCTCGTGCTCAGCATGTATAAAATGAATTGGGTGATACAAATAGGCGATTAGTCAAAAAAAAGGCGACTCGCATTACTTTGTGAAGTATATACCAACCCATATAATGAATACAATAAAATAAACAGAACTCCACAGTATGTCTGAATGTGTTATTACATTCCGGTCTACCAAATAATTACAATCTGATCTACCAAAGCTCTGAAGGCAGATTTTGGATTTGAAGGTAGCACAAGGAGATCTTCCTGCTTACAGGTCCACAAGAGTGAGTTCCTTCAGGCGCACTGCTGCTCACATGCTTGGATTAGCCTCCCCTGTTTTATGTAACAATTCATATCATCCTCTCCTCAGATAAATATCTGCTGCCGCCTGGCCCATCCCCACCATTTATCAGTCCTTGTCTGTTTTTTAAGCCTCATGCCCTTGTACCTTTTCAGCATCAGTGACCCTTGTTCCATCCAGTCCGAGCCCTTCCTGTGTCCCTACATTGCCTCTGGTGACAAGGAGGCATCCTGGCTGTCACTGTGTGCTGCCTCTTGTGCTGCTGTCCCTTCTGGCTCCCAGCAAGAAGGATAGTCTGCACATACTGTACTGCGGGAGGGGAGAGAAACTGTGGCACAAGTGAGACTGGGGGGCAAAAGTAAGAAGAAAAAGGATTAGAAAAGAAGCTGATGAAAGTTTTATGGAATTTCTCCTGTTTTTCCTCTGCAGAAACCTGCACCATTCACCTGGTTTAGGATTGCCACAGCAGCATGGAACAATTGTTTGTAAATAACTGATGTTCTCAGGTAGTCAGGATAAAAATGATTTGGAAATGAGGTGGGCTGAGAACTGAAACTCAGATTTCACCTATATCCCTGTCAGCACCAGCAGTGACTGCAAAGCCCTAGCTTAGAAAACCATGTGTGACGTTTCATTGCTAGAGTCACAGCTATCTATTTGGCATTTGTGCCTGTAGATCCTGCTATGTATTCCAGTGTGGAATGGCACCCTACAACTGAAGTGAGAAGGGCAGGCAAAGCTGGAAGGAATATCAGAGAAAGTAGGTGACATGCTTCCCACTGGGGACTGCTGAAGAAAAATATTCCCAGTCGTATTTGCCACAAGATCTCCTTCAGAAGGATGCTTCTATCTGTTTGCCTCCCCAAGCCCAGATGTCAGCTTAACAACCCTTTACCCTATTCCATCTGATTGTCCCAAAGCCAGTGTTGTATCTTTGTTGGCACATGGTCTGATCTAGCTACTTAGCCTTTGTCTTTTATCATCTCTTTCATACAGAGTGTTTACGTTGGCATGATAAACAGCTGGCCACGTGAGGAGTTATTTAGACACAGGTCTTACCCATGGTTTCCTTTCAGTCCATCCACTTAAGATTCAGATTCAGGTTGTATGCTTCTGGTCAATGTATATTGAGGCAAATCAGCAAGAGAAATGTGGAGTATTTCTCTATTTTAAAGTCTGTCCAAATTCATAAGAGGAAGAGTATACAACTAAAGACAGAATGCAATTGCAACGTTTTTATTAGTGTTTTCGAGTCCTGCAAAATAAGTGTATCAACGTACAGGGAATGTTACTGGTTACCTTAAAGTGGTGCATGGATTCTAGTATTATGTGACTTTACATGTAGACAGATCATTTCTCTCATGTTATCTTTTCATTATCTAAGAGAAAATAAGTGATGCCAACTCTAAGAATTTCTGAAGAATTGCTGTTTTCATCACAGCTTATTAATATCCTGAAATTACAGAAAAAAACAAGCGACTTCCTTTGGTTTAACAGCACAATATTTAGGGAAGTTTTCAGTATAATACCATTGCTTCTTTAATTCTTCACACTGTCATTGATCTCGTTTACTCCTTATGCTGTTTCCAGATTAGGACAGTTATATCATAGATAAGCTCAAAGGGACCTTTCTGCAGGTTTGTTTGTTTCTTTTGCAGCTGTATTTTAACACATTGTTCTTTACAGAAGTTCTGAAATGTGCTAACAAAATAGGGATTGTTTTTGTGAGATAAGTTTTCTGGGTAAAGGCTTTTAGATAAACAACATAGTAAAGACATGTCTGAAAAAGTACATTGGGTTGACTGTACAATTACATAATAGAGTAAACGTTATTCAGTCTTAAACCAGTGCTTGGTTGTTCATATGATAAGGGTGTCAGTCCAAATCCTGCATTAGGCTTTTACTTAGTTTCTCCCTGTGGGCTACAGTCATTGCAGAATGCTTGTGTACAAAAATGGAATGTTACAGCACACATAGTCGGAGATCTGAGCCATTGGATTTTTCTTATAAATAATACACAACCTCTAAATAATTGAGAAAATTGTTTATAAGTCTTCAAATAATTTTTTCTCTAGGACATTGTTTTTAGTAGTGTATGCAACCGTGGCTTTATCAATAGCCAAAGAAGTCCTGTAGCAGTAATGTTAGTAAGGTCACATTACCCTTTGTAGCTTTTGCTTTATGCCTTATGCAGCTTATGGAAATAATCTGAGTTTGTGCTCAAGTTTAGCTTGTAATATTCAAAATAACCAGTATGTTTGTTTAATCCTATAGGTTACTTGAGTCATTGGGTTATTCAGAAATTCAAAGCACAAGCTAAGAAATTCTTCATGTAAAAATATCTTCCTGTATCTTTGGAACAAGTAGATTTCTTTTAGGGGTATAATAGAATTAGGGAATGTAACAAATTCATTTTTAAAGAAATCATGAATGCTCATCTGACCGTCCAGAGGAGTAGTATAACAAATGGTTGGGGAAAGAAAAGCATTCTTTACCCAGTTTGTAACAGTTGGTAACTGTTGATTCCCAGCACTTGCCATTAAAGTAATTGCATATTAACTTTCCCCCTGCTATGGGCACTTCTGTGAGAAAGGTGAGATCACATGAATGGGAAGATGTTGTAAACGTTTCACTGTAACTCAAGACCACGTGTGGAAGGAACGAGAATCTTTGCTTCTCTTTGGCAGTCAGTCGGTAACTGTCTTATAAGACACCTCCTATGCTTTTACTTCCCTAGCATTGCAGTTAAAGCTATAATAATTACGGATTGTTATTTCTTTTACATTGTTGTGCAGTAGTATTTTGCCTGCTGTAATGTAGCCAGCCATACTTCCTGAATTTGATTTTTTTGACATAAATGTTCAAAATCTTTAACAAGCTTATCTTTGCTCATATGCTGATATCAAGACACTTTGCTCTTGTTCAGCGGTGCTTGCTCTCATGTCTAGTTAGTACGTAGGTCACTCCAAAAGTAATGTGTCCTATTTATTTCCATTGAATCTGCAACAAATACAAAGAGCACAGTAACACTATTTGATAGAGCAAATTCTCAGCTATAAAATACTCTTTTTCAACACTGCCACCACCATTAGCTGTGCAGTTTTGCCAGTGATAAGCAAGAGGCTCCGTGTTGTACTCATAAAAATCTTCACTAGTGGAGATGACCCACTGTTGCTGTCACCATTGCTGAACTGCACCGTCCACTGCTTCACTGTGTTCACACGCACTGCTTGGTCTCCAGAAACATTCAGGAAGTTTTGATGGGTGTCAGTGGTTGCAATTTTTTCCACATGGAGGAACTCAGTGACACATATTTGCTTCATACACACTTGTAAGTTAGACACCATTTTGTCAGACTGCCCCTCTGCTGCCGTCTGTCACACAGCAATAAAATATAGTGGGATACTGGTGAAAAGGTTCAACCATACCACCAATGTCTGGCTCTGATACCATGAGCCTATATAGTAAGATAGGAGGCATTACTTTCGGAGCAGCGTTGTGCAAGATGTCAAGCAGAACATGAATTCCTTTTGAGCTGGATGAGTTACAATCGTATCATTTTGTTTTTGAATTTTAAACAGACAGATCAGTTGGACAAAGGGTCCAGAATAAGAAGGTGACCTAAATTGCTGTTGTAGTCCCACAGGTCTTTGGTCATTAACATACTGTACAGTGAATTCTGTTCCATCTTCTGTGTAGTCATTTGAGCTGCAGAAGCAAACATAACAGTGAGTGTCACAGCAGCCTCTTCTTTTGTGGAGTGTAGAAGTGATGAGGGGGCGTAGATAGAATACTAAGCATACTTTGATATATAAAGCTGGAGAGAAAAAAAAAAGAGCAGCAGTAATTCAGATTCCTCATTGTAAAGTCTGGAAAGAACATGAATAAATAGATCTGTGCACAGATTTTGAGGAAGATAAATTTTTATGTGAAACGTTGGGGCATCCGTTTCTGTGTTTTTCAAAAGGAACTTTGGTTGCATACTGAGGTCTGAACAAAGTTATTTTTGTCCCACTGTTTTTCTGCTAGTATAGTCCGTTGCTTCGTATAACATGCCAGTGCACAAGTCTCCATATAGGGTTACTTAGTTCACAAGTGGAAAGATCTGTATCTAGCAAGAAAACTATTTTCTTTTGGTGTATCCGATGGGTATGGATAGAATTAATTAAGAGAGTTTATTCTCAAAAGTGACAGGCTATTCTGTGACAGCAAAATGTGTTTGCTCCTGATGACAGTCATTCACTTTCTGCTGGATCAGAAGACTTCCCTGAAGGAATTTTAATTGATCTGCACTTACCCAAAATAAAGCAAAAACACTGCTGTATCCTGGAGATAAAAGCAAAAAAAGAAAAGAAGAGCTGATGGAATTCAAAGTGTATGATTTTTAATGTTAGCATTAAGATGAAACTTAGAGCCTGTAGATGCTAATGAACTGCATTTATAAGTGTTGAACTGGATGGGTACACATGGATGTAGTTGTAGATGCGAATACAGGGAAGTGTTGAGAACCTACACAAGCAGAATTTTGCTGTTCAGTAGCGAAGCTTCTCTTCTAAGGATACCTTCACCCCCCACTTTGACTTAAAAAATCTCCTTGCATCAGCGTTCTTGGGAAGAGGTGCACAGGTCTGTTACCTACTTTGTGGAGAAAAGTTACTGCATTTTGTTTTGAATCTGTGCTCAAGGAGGCAAGGAATGGATGATCTCTGTGCTGTATCTCAGTTTTGTTAAGGCTGTTGTTGTCTTCTATCATATAATGTCTTAAGTTGTCAATTTTCTCATCTGGGCAGCAAACTGAATTGTTCCTCGTATGAGATCTGCTCTAACCAGTGGATGATGTATGTTTTCTTTGAACCTTTTCTAATTACTTCTGTTTTGTTGTGCACTGTTTTCTTTGAGGCACTACAGCTGAGCAGGCTTTTCGAGATGGTTACGGTGGAAAATAATGAGTTTTGCTTTGTTCTTTTTCCTTCCTTGGTAATTTTTAATGTTTAATATACTATATTGGCTCTGTCAGAGTGGAGAGTTACCTTTTCATGGAGCTGTCCATTGTAAAACCAAGGTCTTGCTTTCTGAGATACAGAGGGATGTTTTGTTTAACAGCAGATTCATATTGGAATTTTTGCTAGTAATGAGTAACTGAGATGATTTCCAGTAAATCTGTGTTCAGATAATTGTGATAGCCTGTGTTTGCCCTTCCAGAAGTATGCAAGGCTTTGGTGTTGCAAAACAAATAAAAGATTATAGGAAATGGTATTTCATTTTGTGGACTTACACTTTTTTAAAGTAATTCTGTTACTACAAATCCCAGGCATGGAGTGGGCTGCTAGTCCAGGGTGCTTGATATAAAGAAGGATGTACAACATGAGTTTTCATACAAGGTGTACAGTGCATGCATATAAGAATGTTGTCCCATAAATGTACTGATGTGTGATTTAAAGAAGTGACTGTAACACTTTGTTATAAAAAACAACATGAAGGCTTGTACTTACCATACTCCTTTCTTTCTTTCTTTTTACCCCTAGATAACTTCAAGTGAAAGCTAAGGACGTTTTGTCCTTACCTACCATAGAAGTGAAAGACACTTCTAGAAGGAAGACCAGTGTGATCAAAGAGGAAAAGACCATTCCTTCCTACAACCCAGCAAGGTGACTGAGTGACTCCAGAGAAATGTAAGTGATTTATAGCGGAGCTGTGGTTGTGACTGTTTCTACTGGAGAATTATGTGCTCACTGAGGAGGAATACAGAACCATGTCATTGAAATTTATTGTCTGTAGATGTAAATTATGGTTTAAATTTGCAAAGCATTCAGAAAATACGTACTCCTCCTATGTTTTTGTGATGGTAAGCTATTCTACAATTATTTTTCACATATAAAAATTGCTGTTGGAAAATGAATTGCTGAAAGAGCCCAAATTATGGTTTTCTACCATTTTTGACTCATCTAGATCTAAGTTAATTTAGATATGTAGGGACTAAGCCACTGCATCTCAGTTAGTCATCCTGGAATCTTCTAACATTCAGTAGAGAAGCAAGCATCTGCAGAGGCCAACCTATCTCATCCTAGAAGTAATGCCAAGAAGATTTTGTGTGAGTCCTTCAATGGCTTGTGTCTCTCTGTTGACAGCTTAGCTTTAGCCAAAGTATTCAGTGAACACTTTAACCTGTTACAGCTGCATAAGAAGCACTTCCAGCTTCTTTTCCTCTCCCTGTATTGCTGTTCACCCTCAGCATGTGTAGCTGTTTACATGGCTATGTGACAAATAAATTTGGAGAGTGGAGCTGGCTGAAAATAACCAATTCTTTGTATGGTTTTGTTTTCAGCTGAATTTATCCCAGCCTTCTCATGCATGTCTGTCCAAGGGCTGTGACTGGTACAAAGGGAAATGAGGATGAAAATTAGCAGCCAGAAGTGTGGGGGAGGACATGATAGGTTCTTTTGGCAGATGCTCTGGTTTTTGCAGTTTAAAATGCTTGGTGAGCCATAGTCTCAGGCCTTGTAGATGTTTTTCGTGCTCTGCCATTTCTAAGAGTGGAAAAATTTGAGACTTATGAGACTTGAGACTTGAGGGAAAAATTTGAAACTTCTTTGCAAATGAGGAACTTCTTTCTGTTTTGCTGTGTATTTTCTGCTCTGACAATGTAGGATGTTTTACATCCTTTGTGATTTAAATTCCAGATTTCCAAAACTAGAATATGGTCACAAATGGCAAATAAGTGATTAAATGTCATACAGTAATTTATATTGTAAGTGTGACACTGTATGATCCGTATATAGATACACAATTTCTGAATCTTCAAAATGTTAGTTGGATTTTGTATAGCTCCAAGCATGAACTATTGGCTGAGTGATACTGTATGGTTACTAGTTGGGCTAATTTAGACACTGTTCTCCTGAACAGCAGAATATATAACATGTTCTTCTCGTATAATAAGAAGACAGAGCCAGTAGCAGTTTGAAGGTCAGCAAAGGAAATCCGAGGTGCTGAACCTGGGATGGAGCAATGCCAGGCAGGCACAGGCTGGGAGACAGACGGCTGGAGAGCAGCTCAGTGGGAAGGAACCTGGGGGTGCTTGTAAGAGTATGCTCAACATGAGCCACCAGTGTGGCCTGGCTGCCAGGTGGCAAACCACACTGTGGGTTGTATTAAATGCAGCATAGCCAGCCAGTCAAAAGAGGTGATTCTCCCAGTGTATTTATTGTTAGCATAACCTCACCAACACTGAACATTATATATAGTTCTGTGCAAAGAATTTTTTATACTGTGGGCTCCAGTATATGACTATATTTTAAGATACTTGAACAGAGCTGGTAATGGGGCTGGAAGGCAAGTCCGATGAGGGGCAGAGGACACTTGCAGTATCCAGTGCGAAGAAGAGGAGGTTGAGTGGCGGTCTCATTGCTGTCTACAACTTCTGAGAAGGAAAAGCACAGAGGGAGTTGCTGGGGTCTGCTTTTGGGAACAGATGGCAGCATGCACAGGACTGTCACAAAGTTTCAGTAGAAGGGTCAGATTGGACATTAGGAAGAATTTCTTCATTGTGAAGGTATTGAAACACTGGAAAACGTTTCCTATCAATGTGGTTGGTGCCTCTTGTCTGTTAATGTTCAAGAGCCATTTAGACAATGCTCTCAATAATGTACTTCGACTTTCGGTTAGCCCTGGAGAGGTCAGGCATTTGAACTCAACAGTCCTTGAAGGTTCCTTCTAACTAACTATTCCCTTCCATTTGTATCTGATGACAGGATGAGAGGCAATGGATACACATTGAATACACATACATAAAAATCCATTTAAACATAAAAAGGTTCCTTGCCTTGAAAGTGGTCAAATACTGGAATGGGGTGCTGAAAGAAACTGGAGATTTCATGAAACTGTAGAGTCTCCATCCTTGCAGATACTTAAAAACCCAGTGGAATACAATAACAAGCAGCCTGTTTGAGCAAGGATTTAAACCATTTCATGAGGTCCCTTCTGATCTTAGCTATTCTGTGATTTTGGGAATATTTATAGGTAAGTGCAGTCATACAGGAGTCAGCTATTTTATTTTGTGATCTTGAAATTTTTGGTTTTTCTGTTTTCTTTTAATTAATTAATTAATTTATTTACTTATTCTTTTTCAGGTTTTGATTTATTTAGCTATTCAGTTTAGGGTTTTCCTGAACTTCTGGTAAAAGATGAGAGATTGTAGAAGTTGAGAGCTTTCTGAAATGTGTTAAATTATATTTAAAGACTTGTGAGTGTAACTAAGAAAATCAGACTGAAGTCTGTGAAAGTCTTTTTTAGCTGTGAATTAGAGCCCCAGTTAGAAGGACGGTCATCTGCTGTGGATTTTAGGTATTTTAAAAGTGAAACTTCTTCATTTGATGCATGGAACAGAAGGTACATTTGTAATATACTTTTATGTTTGGAAAAGGAAAAGGCAAAAGCAGGGAAAAAGCTATGGAGAAGAGATTCAGTAGTCCCCAACTATCTATCTTCCTGAAGTCCAGTCAGATGTGATGAGGAAAAAAGAACTATTTCTTTAAATTTATGTTTTCTTAAATTTCAGCTTGGATTAGTTTTGCAGACATTTTCTGTCCATAGTTTTGCTGTAGGCTGAATATCTTCACAAAAGCTTCTGTAAGATGGGTGCATCATTTCTGAGAAAATCAGCTCTAAAAAAAGGTCTAACAACTCTTTCCTTTGCTTCTGAGCAAAGACTTGAAATTTAAGAGTGATGCTTCAATGGCTTATAAGATGTGCTTTTGCTATGCCCGTGAATGTCTGTCCTTATTGCACTGAATTATAAGCTTTTGCAAATTGGTGCTTACTCATATTCAGAAGAAGCATATTACTTTGTCAGCATATTCTCAAAATATTTGCTGTGTGTTCTTAAGCTTCTGTAAGTGATTGAGTCTGTCCTGACATGGAGATCAAACACTCTATGATATTTCAAATGCACAGATCCCTGTTATTTTTGCAAGAAAGTCCTTGTTTTTGCATTTTTATGAGACAGTTCATTTAGATTTTTATACTCGTTATGGATTCTTTCTTCATCTCGGGCTTATTTTGCCCATGTGCTCTTTGAGAATGATATCAAGAGTATGATTAATCTCTCCTTTCTTCAGCCATGTAGGAAGCTAGCTGTTGTAAGACTGAGCTGTAGACTTCTTTTGTCAGTGAAGAAAGGTGGGCGCTTCCAGAGGAGGACTCATCCAGCCTTGTTGTATGTCCATCTTAAGATGAGATGAAGCAGCCTTTGGAGATGCATGTTTATTATCACTGACAATAAGAGGAAGATAAGGTGACAAGCAAAAATTTAGACATTACATTTTCTGTCAAAAGTTAAGGTAGATCAGTTCCATCTCCTGTGATGGAACGTGATCATTAAGACATGGCAGTGTTAGAGCTGGCATTGACAAAAACAAAACATCCTCCTTTCATAGGAGTAAACCAAATTCTTTCTGAAATTATGTATTTCTTTGTGGCTACAATGACACATTCAAGTTTAACAAAACATCACTTTCCATAGTGCTTAGGCATTGTATGAAACCATTAAGATGATGCTCTTTAAATGCCATTTTAATATTAGCTATGAAATATCAATAGATTCTTAAGTTTTTTGGTCTTATGTCTTGTCTTTAGGTTAAAAAAAATGCAAATATTTTAATTATGTTGTTAGTTTAATTTCTAGTAAAAGTGAGATAATGAGATTCTGCAATTTAGTACTGCTTATAATACAAGACTGAATTAAAAGAGCTGCTGTTAATATAACAGACAGAAGCATGCTTTAAGCTGATTTTACATGCAAGTAACTGGGTGACTAAAGTTTGCTCTAATATCTACTAATGCTGATAATATGCTCTAACAAATACAATTAGAATGAAATTCTATTTTCCATTTGTATTGAAGTGTTGTAGGTTTCTGTAGTGATTCAAAGTGCTGTTTGAATTTGTCTGGTGGCAACTTCATCTCCCAAAATGTGATGGTAATGTATGATAAAGGTTTTTTGTGTTCAGGGCTGTATATGAGAACTTTCTTGAACTGGAAGAGTCAAATGGTCTGAAGGCATTGGAAGGAACGTACAGAGTTCTCATTTGCTTTTTAGTTGGGATATTGGCATATGAAAAAGAAATTCTGGTATAATTTGTCTTAATAATTGTGTTAACAATTTTTAAGTATTTTCTTTAATTCATATGCATGAAATAATATTTATGAGTGTCTGTCTCCCTTAGAAATACTTAGAAATACCTATGCTTTCTTAACATCGTTGTTACTGAAACCGACAAACTGGCCCTATATATAGTTGATGCAAGTTTTATAGCCTTGATTTTTTTTCCCCATGATTGTCTAGCTTTATTTGAGTTGGATTTGTAATATTCCTATCCCTCTGCCTCTTTAAGAATGTTCAGTTTTGAATGGCATTTTATGCATGATCACAAAAATCCACCAAAAAGAGCCTAGTTCTGAGAAAATAGAAAGGGCACTTCAGCCAAGGTACCACTAAACAGAGTATGTTTGAACAATGAAGAACCATGCATATTTGTATTAAGGTAAAAATTTATGTTATGATTGACATTTTGTCCCGTACCCATTACTGTTTATCAGACTGAGTAGATCCTGTATGTTTATAATCTTTCGATCCAATGAATGAAGCTGGGTGTAGAAACCTGACCAGTGTCCTTTAAAGAAGCTCACCAATGCCTGCAAGAAAAGTAACAGAGCATGTGGTATTCAGCACAAACATATAAACCAGCAGCTATTTTATTAATAACAAAAAATTCTTCCTGGGTTCTGTTCCATTTGATGCAGGTAATAAAAACAAGTCTCTGTTATTTTCTTAGTCTGACTCAAAATTTAAAGGCATCCTGAAGTTTCAAATAAGGGAAAAGAATGGTTGTTTTCATTGTTACAGTCATTTTTAGAAAGTGTGAATATGTACTTATAGTTTTTCTCCTACTGCACATGTGCCTTGTATCTTCTCTGAAGATGCAAAGCAGGCAAGGAAGTAAAGAGAACTTTCTATTAATATGTCTTCATTTCTTTGGCTTACATTTGTCAGTTTGTTTCTTCAGCTCTCTTATCTCCAGTGCATTTTGGATGGTTTCTGATTTACTTGGTTGAGAACATCAATTAATTGGATAACCTACCCATTCTTACTGTCCGTTTTAAAATTTTCTACTTTGTGATAGATAGAATCATATTACTTTAATTTGAAGTATCTTTCATGGGACACACAGAGGTGAAAGTTAGGAGATAAACCAAATAAGGATGCCAGCCAAGCAGACATGTTTTGCTGAAATGACAACATTATAAACTTTGGTGTCATCCTCCTCTGCAGCTGTAGTTCCCTGGCATTAAGCCGCTGAGGGATTGGAAGAGGTATGAAACATGTATTTGTAATGGAACACAATACTTTTTATATAAGCTCAGTAAATGTTTTTATAGGATTACTGCCTGTTGGTAAACAGCTGCAGTGTTATGCTTCAGAGGTAGAAGCATTTGAATGGTAATGAAGGGATTCTTATATACAGTTGACAAAGCATGGTGAGGTCCCTGGGGGCATAAACCGTGGCATATATGGTAATAGCACTCTACATTTTATTTGAGGATTTCAATGAATTTCATAGAAAACATCAATTAATTATTACCAGAACCCTTTTAGAGTACTGCTTAGAATATTTAAATCATTAGTTGGATTGATGACAGAAATAATGTATCAGTTGTGTAGTATGTTTGCAACACTTACTTTGCTGCACACAGATAATTCAGGAGGCTTCTGTTGTACATATCATGATCTATATTTTGGACAATGAGATATTAAGACATAGAGCAAGAGTGTCCAACCTTTCAGCTTGCCTGGGCTGCTGGAGTGAAGAGGAATTGTCTTGGGCCATATATAAAATATGAAATGTAGTTAATGTTTGTAACTAACAATGCTTCTAAGATTTGTCATGTTCTTTATTAAAACATACAAAAAAGAGGGCAACAAAGACATAAAACTAGTGGGGTATTTGACCTGGTTTTGTGAAACCAATGCATTAGTCTGGTTTGATGGAGGTGGTTGCAATTCTTAGTGAGTTCTCAACGTTCTCAATGCTTCACTCTTGAAAGTAGTTCAAAAACGTACGTACCACCAAAGGTGATTGCATGAATAAAGCATCATTATGAAATGATATTTTTCTCTGGTAAGGTAGGACTTATAAAGTTGTGGTAAAACAACATGATCAAGTTTTTATTAGAGTTGAATATCTGATTGCAACTCTACACATTCCATATGAACATTTACAGGTAATGTATATCCCCTCAAATTGATGATTTCCCCTCAAATTGATATCCCCTCAAATTGATGATTTTTCCAGCAAGCTTGAAATCTATTCTTAAATTTCCCCCATATGACAGCCTAATCCAACTCGCATTAAGTCATCAGGAAATGTCTGGCAAATGGAAGCAGTGGTTGACTCAGGCTTCTGTATCTTTCTGTCTATCTCTTTGGGTTCTGTCATTTAAGTTAGGTTCACTCTTTGAGCAGTATGGGGATTATGGGCATGCCTTCGTTTTGTTCTGTGATGCAGATGTTGCGTTAGGTCTTTTGGTACGAGAAGAATTAATTTCAGGTATCTAGAATGAATACTGTTGTCACTTAGGACTGTGCAGTGTGAAGTGCTCTGTAATACTGCAGAAGATAATTGTGCAAACACAGAGCAGTTGAAACTTGGCTGATTCGTAACAATTTTATACTTTCTGAGCTGATGTGTGCATTATGCCAGAAAAATGACATATTTCTATGTTTTAAAACCACGTGTTAAAACCATCAATACAAGTTATGCTAAACACAAACAGCTTCTCAAGGGCAAGAAAATAGTCATAGAAACAGTGTTGATGCAAAGTACGTAATAGCAGAAACCATCTGTTGTGTGTTGTGATTTGATGAAAACATCCATGATAGAAACCAACGCTAATTAAACAGTTATTCCATAGTGCAGTGCTAATAAAACTATTTTATTTAGAAAATTAGTTTAGAGAGAGAACAGCAAAAGATGCTTTGGTTATTTGTCCCAGTCAGCACTGCTATCTTTTTAAGGCCACATTTGCTAAAACATTGCCAATGACCATTCACTTGACTATTGTCCCTGTTGTTCAAGAAGATACCAATATGAAGATACCAATATGAACTTAAAAGAATAAATTTGTTAACAGTTTCCGTATTCTAGACTCATATTTTATAGCCCTGAAATACAAAATTGCTTCTCTCCTGTATTTGTAGAAACAAATGAAAACATGTAAGTTGTTAAATGACACAATTTTGGCTAAAAGTATATTTTTAAATAGAAACCAAGTATGGGTTATGCTAATGGAACCTCATTTGTAATTTAAACTGCAGCTGTTAACATTCAATAATGGAGCCATACATCAAGGAGTTTTCTGCAAAAACAGAAAAATACTAATTCTTCATCCTCAGATCTGCAAATCCAGACTGATGGGATTTCAGCCCTTCATCTTTTAGTGACAGGCAGCAGCATCAGTAGAATAAAATGTGATCCCCTTTCTCTCCACCTCCTTCCTCTGATTTTGCTCTGACAGAGTAAGAAACACAATTTTAGCTGGTATCTTTCCTGAAGAGAAAAAAATGGTCTGTTAGCAAGTGTTTTAGGGAGAAGGAGCTTTTTGGATAAGCGGTCTTTTGATTCTTATGTTGCCTCCTGTTCATGTTTCTTTGCAAGTTATGAGAAATGATTTCTGAGACGGTTATTAAGAGCAGAATCAAGGTCATCAACCTTTCCCCAAGAAGTCATTATCTCTCAGGTCTTGTTTCTGATGAAAATGTTGAACATGGGGGTGATGGGCTGCAGATGATCTATCTGAGACACTGCAGTCTCATGTGAGGAGTCCCTAGCCCAATATTAGCAAACGATGTACTTGTGTTTTTTATAAAAATCAGTGTCTGATCAATTTTTTCTAGATGAATTTAAATTTATTTTGAAATGATTTAGTACATGCACATTGCACTTCATCGTTCTAAATCCCCCAACATTGCTGTAAAGTCCTCGAAAATTCATGATGAAATAGAAGCCTTTGGGTATTTTGAAGACCTGCTATGTCTTTGGAGAAATTTGGTTTTAAGCCCTACAGCTAAATTCCTAGAGCTTTTCCATTGTCTGCAAATGAGTTGAGCCTAGTGTTGGATTTGGCTTGTGAAGTTGAGTCCCTGTGTATGGCTGCAAATACTCAAGTATTTGACAAGACAAAAGGTAGGTATCTGTCTAAGGAGAAGAATTCTTTACATGCTTCTGTAGTAAACAAAAATAACACAGTCTGTATCTGGAACAGAAAATGGTTATCATTTTAGTATTAATAGGTTTAGGGAGCATATCCATTAGTCTTTTAGTTCAGATATGCTGACTGAAGAGCCAGAATAAACTAGGTTACTTCCAGAACTTCCTGCTGACAGAGCTAAACAAGGGGTAGTATTCCACAAATGAACCCAAACCATGCAGTTGTACCAAATGAAGTGTCTTAAAGCACACGTCAAATGGGTGTAAAGTACTTGGCTATAGGAGTTCTCATTTAAGCTTCAGGTCTGATGTCCTATCTCCTATTGCAGATGTTCTTATTTAAGTAAGATACACCTCTGGGCATTTTTGTCATGAAAAAACAGCTCTGTTAGAAAACAACAACAACAAGAAACACATTTACTTTTCTGTAAGGAATGTAGCTCTACCACTTCTGGCTCAGATAGTTGATTAGAGTCTGTGGCATAAAGTTCTCTACTAGAATTAAACTGTTTACAAATACCTGTATGTGCTCACATGACCATTTTGTATGTTTAAAACTGTACTGAAGAATATTTTTTTTTTCTTATCTAGTATCTCTCCATTAAAAAATATAAACTAAAGAGTGATATTTTGATATTTTGATCTTGCCTTTACTATTCGCATTTCTAATGGAAACTTAAAAGAAACCTCTTAAGGAGGAGAATTTAATGACCTGTGAAAGGGAGGTCCTTTTCAACTCTGTTGTCTATGTTCATATGATAAATGAAGCAGTAGTGAACTTACTGCTTGTTTATCAACAGAAGATTGGCGAAAAAAAAGAAGGCTAATATCAAAAGCAAGAAATTTGGCTTTTCATTTGAATAAGCTGTTATCTTTTGTATTGTAATTAATTATAATGTGTGAATGTGTATATATACAGTATATATACACTTCTGATGTGTATGTAATACAGTGTTGAATATAGTTTGGCACGTAATAAAGAATATTGCTGATAGCAACAGCCCTTGGTGAGGTAGTTCCACTGGACAGGACATCTGTTTTATTGTGTACTGCTCTCCATGTTTGCAAGGGGAAGTATTTGATCTGCTTTTCTAAATACAGTCTTTCTGCTTTCTGTTCAGGTTTCTGATCTTATGTGATAATTCTAGTCTTTCTCTCTTCTAATCAGTGTTTATGAATGAGATTGCTATATGATGGCACCTGTAATTCTTCATGGGAACTTAACTGTGATTTTTGAGGACTTGCTTATCAAAGCCTTTGATTTTGGACTATCAGTCAATATTTTGTTTACAGGTAATGACTTATATTTCGCAGGATGGCGCTGTGCAACAACCTAAATACTATATTTAAGAGACACTCAGAAGCCAGCAGTTGAAGCCACAGTAACTTGCTGATCCTTAATTTAAAATGCTCCACATTTTTGCTTTATTTTAAAGATAGTGATACTGATTCAAACAGCTGCAGTGTTTGTACTATTTTGTACTCGCAAGTGAAGCTGGATAACATGGGACTTATTGAAGTAGGCATTTTGTAAATATGTATAAAAGAGGCTAAGGTAAAGGAGAAAAAGAAGAACTGGTAGCAATTCAAAGAGAACAGTTTGAGACTAGTTGAAGAACAGGAAGGCACCAGTTATGAAATGCCTGTTACCTCTCAGTGGTATTAGATCAGTCACAGTAGGGTGAGGTAATCAAGTGTTTGAACATTAGCTGACTTATTTGATAAGAGAGTGAAGGTACAAAGAACATGTGATTACTTCCAAGGCTCACTGTAAATACATGTTTTTCTACAAAACTCATAAGCTGCTGATGTGTAGCTGTAGGAACAGTTCTAAACATTCAGAATTCCATTATGTTGAAGCATTGACATAATGGCGAATTTTGAAATCTTGAGCTATATATTGCAAGTTTTACCTTCATTGAGGATAACAGCATTTCTGATGAAAAATCCTACAATTCATGTAAAAGCTGTAAGAGTGGTGAGACACTGAAACAGGTTGTCCAGAGTTGCTGTGGGTACCTCCTCTCTGAAGGCATTCAAGGCCAGGCTGGATGGGGCTTTGAGCAACCTGGTCTAGTGGGAGGTGTCCCTGCCTTTAGCAGGTGGTTGGAAATGGATGATCTTAAAGGTCCCTTCCAACCCAAACCATTCTTTAATTCTATGATTTTCTCCTTATCACGTGACTTTCAATAGAATAAATGAAAAAAAAAAAAAAACAAAAAAAAAACCCACACAAGTATCTGTACTTTTACTTAGTTGCTCAAGAGCATCTATGACACTGATGTTTCACTTCAATCACTCTTGAAGAAAACATCAGATGTCCTTTAGAGTGGAACAAGGGCAATTCCTTTCCTAGGTTATAAGAAATACCAAAAGCCCAAACTAGGAAATTCTGAAAGGGGGGGAACCTTTGCCTATCAAGTTTACATATGTAAGTTTGCTTTACTCTGAAACGTTTTTCTGCTCATTCAAGATGTAACTGGACTTGATTTATCTGAAAGGAGAAAGGATACCAAGTGACATAAGTACAACATGAAATTGTTAAAAAGATACATCAGAAAATGAGCAGGGGGCAAACTATTTCCAGAAGTCTGGAAATACTGTACTTGCTAGCTGAACACTTCTTAAATGTGATGACTACACTGACACTTACTTTTGGGTAAGTATTAAAAAATACCCAGAGGTCTAGTTTGCTGTTGTTTTGATTTCTTTTTTCCTACTGTAACAATCAAGCATGGTGAAATGTTTTGAATGTGTTTGCTTTATCATCACACATACCTTCTATTTAAAGGTATGAATAATGTACTCTGAAAGTTGTGGTGACTGTTTTTTAATTTCTTTTACTTATATTTCTGTGAAGCTAAATGCTGACCAGGTTTAGCACCAAGGGAATACTTCCCATAACTTAGATTGACTTGCCCAGAGTGGCAGAGTGCTCTTGGTTTTCCCCATGCATATGTCTTCCATCAAATTAAATTATTGTGTCAAAGGCATCATGTGAATAGTCCTAAATAGCCACCTGATTTGTGTACGAAACCAGGCAAAATTATTCCTAAGAAACAAAAATATTTCAAAAAATTAGATCCTGAATGTTGGTTTAAAGGTTGTGTCCTTTGGAAGGATTTGAAGCAGTTTAGGTGCTTATGTTGCTCTAGGGACTTTGAGTACTATGAGGTTTTAAGGAAGGCTAAGTATTCCAGGAAGTTTAAGAGCTTATGGCATCGTAAATATTTAAGATGATTTAAAAGGTTATGTCCTCTTTAGTATTTGAGTTGGATTAAGTGCTTATATTGCCTTAAGGACTTTTTCTTTTTTTTTTGCCCTAAAAGGAACCTAGGAAATTAAATGCAAGGAACCCTATAGATGTAATGTTTGGGCTGCATTTGAGGAATGCAAAATTCTGGGTTTCAGTAGGAGCATTAACTTTGCCATGCTGCATATTCATCAAAGTCTGACACAGCAACAGAGAGCATCTAGGAAATAGCTGGATATGAAATCCAGTGTTTTTTTAATAGCTTGACAGCCATTGAGATACGGTTGTTCTTCTGTGATTATTTGATAAAATAGATCAAATAGATGATCAGGTTAGAATGAGATCTCGGAAATGCAAGGAACCAATCTCACCCAAAAAGGTAATCTTTAATTCAGTTCTGAACAAAATAGCTGTTTAGTGTCAGTTTACAGTTTTGCTGATATTTGATGCCAAATAATACAGAATAATGAACACTACATTTCTAGATCTCAGTACCTTCTTTTTAAAAATTTTAATCAATTATGTATTTATTCTGTCTTCTGAGATGCCTAGCCTGAACTCTTCATTAAAGTGTGTTTTGGAAGAAACAGCTTTCTCAGATTTCTGTTTCTGTATGTTGGAAATATATTCCAAAAAAGTAATTTTGTATTTTAATAAGAACCAATCACATCCACTTCTCAGTGCATAAAGAGCAAATTGCCACCATTTGTTTAACATGTGCTATGCAACCTCGAATCACTAGGCATCAGTCCAAAGTCACATTTTTCTCATGGACCTCTAGTACAGCATTAATGTTGCTCAGTTAATGTGACGTAATTATGATAGCTGTATGTATTTCTACTTCAGACTGCTTGTGTGAGCGGCACTCATGACAGCCATCTGGACAGTGTCCCATAGGCCCATGGGGAAGACTTACAATTATCTCTGAGATGATCGTGTGGCATGGATATTCCATTCTGGCAGAGAGAACCTTGGCAGAGCCATCCTCCTCCTCCATGGAGACATTCCTGCCAAAAATTGCTCACACTGAATGAAATACACCTTGATAGCCACACACTGATTATCTTGCTGCCAGTGTGTGAAATGGATTTACAAAGTGACGTAGAAAATTGGCATCTACAGCAGCAGGAGTTGAGGTTTATGGTAATGTGAAGCTTTCATGCCTGGATAGGCACTGTGGTGCCTTTATGTAGCAATGGAGATAGAGGGAAATGGATGTTTATCAGATAGCCACCTACCTTCAGAAAGATAGTTGTTGCTATCCCAACAAGCTGAAATACAGTCACTTATGTCCCATCACATCATTGTTCTAGTACTATGGTAATGCTGGCTCAGTTTTTTGCACCAGTTTTGATTTAGAGGATAGAATGAACAGAAACAGCTATCTGACATCTTCAAGACCATGTCTGTGGCCCTGATAGATATCACAGTGCAAAGTTGAGAAAAATCTAGTGGAGAAAGACGACCTGGAAGAAAATAGGATATAGTGAGAAACACAGGTCTAACTTCAGTATGCTTTTTGAGCATTATGTATTGATGCCATACAATCAAATGATGATATGTTTTGAACTGCATTTGGCATTATCGTGACCTTAGCTGCTTCAGAATTGACTTAAACTAACTCATCAAAATTGTTGAAATATTTTGTATGTCTACGCATCTTAAATTAATTTCCCTTTGTCTTAGGTTTGAATTTTAACAGATCCTGTAATCTGAAAATTACAGTATACATTTATGTATTTAGAACAATGACAAATAAATATCTGCTGTTAAAAATGCTATTATAAAGACAAGTTTATTGTTAAAAATTTGGAGACTTTTCTGATGTAAACATTTTCCAGTTTCAAACTGAATGAATAATAATAATATCAAGAAAATATACATAATTCTCACTTACTTTATATGCTATAACCCAAAATTAAAAACTTCATTTTGGACGAACTTCAGAAAAAGCCCACAAAATGAACAACTTCACGGGTCTTTCTGAAGTTCATCCAGTTATTCTCCAACATAATTTTCCAGTATCATTTTCAATTATAGCGCCATCTTCCATGAGGTTAGTAGTCCTTCCAGATGACAGAGAATTTTAGCAGTTTTATTGTTTTACTACTTCACCATACAAGTTATAAAAGCAAGCACATAATGTGCCGGAACAGAATTGACTGCTGTTGAGCCCCATTCTTAACATTCTTCTTCTATTTATTACTAGTCTATACGTAACATTTTTGAACACGTTCTATATTTGCCTTGAAATAGTTCATTTTTTCCTTGTTTCTTTAGCTTCTCTTTATGGGAATGTTCTTTCAGCCATTGTCAAGTCTCACTGAGGTCGAAATATATCATGTACCGCTTCATAACCAATCACAAAGTATTTCTCTATTGAAGGAGAAATTGAATTTGCTTATCAGGTTTTGCTCATGATAGACCTGTATTGGCAGGTATTTAAATCATTGCTGTAGAAAAGACAAAACTCTTGTTGCCATTGTTTTTCTAGAGAATTTTCCAAGAACTGCAATTAACTAGACCAGTTTGTCATTGTTTATCTCCTCTTTTTTTTTACCTTTTTAAGATGGAGACTGGATTTTTCCCTTCTAATTATTTTAGAAATTCCACTCTCTCTAAGATTTCTGAGAAATTGCTAATAGCCATGAGATGATTTCAATTAATTCTGTTGTGTCTCTTGCATTGCAGTTTACTTTTCTACCTGTTGAAACAGTGCAACTTCTTGTGGGTCTTCAGGATAGAAATCTTACTTAGTCAATGGATTGATTTGCCTTAAAAACAACTTTTCAGAAATAAAGATTAACTTTCAGAATGTCACTGACTCACTTTTAAGATTAACCTTACTAGTGGCTTTGAAAGACGAAATAGAAAAGTTTCAGTGTAGTAAGGCATTGTAAGCATTGGAGTTGGACATTCCTCAATTGGCTAAGTGTCAGAAGACATCATCTTGTTGTTAACACTACCTAAGTACAAGCTTGATTAGGCTTAAATGATTTCACAGCATCTAACTTACTGAAGCATCTTCTTGTATGTGTTTTTCCTGTTCAGCTCTTAGTTTTTTATCCCTTTTGTCGCTGTTGTTATTATCAGATTGCATTTGTCTTCTATATCAAAGACTAAGCAAAATGTATTTGTCATTGTGTCTTCTGCGAATAGGCTGATCAACTCTTCACTGAATTTTCCTATTAAGATATATGGAGATTGCTTCCTTGGTACTAATTCAATTTTTCAAAGTTATATTTCACTTTCTGTTTTTGCCCTTTTGACATTGTTCCTGTATGGTCATGTTTTTCTCTCACACATACTTGCATTCATGGATTTGTACTCTTCTTAAGTTGGAGGTCCTTGAAGTGTTTGTGATTTAACCTTTTTTGACATTGACTTAGTTTGCCCTTATGCCTTAAATGTTATTCCTTTATGGAACTGGCAGCTCTCTTGAACTCTTTCTTCCCTTCAAGTTACCTTTCAGAGGATCTTGGCAACCAATTCATTTATCCAAGTCCTCTTCTGTAATCTCCATTGACTTTATTTCCCTCTTCTCCCTCCTCCCTCCCTTCTATATAAATGGGAATTCTCTCATGTTATGGTTACTTTCAACCAAGTTGCCCTCAATTTTCAGAGTTTTATTGAGTTCTCACAGGTTGAAGTAAAATACAAAGCATCTTTTTTTCTGAGTGTTTCGTCTGTTTCTGTACTGAAAAATGGTTGCAAACACATTTCTGGATAGCCTGTGTTCTGCTGCCTCCTTTCGTAAAGAAAGACGAGATAGTTTCTTGTTATTGCTATATCTGCTGATATATGCTCGTATACTCTTTGGTCACAAAGCATTTATTCCTATGATTTTTATTATTTATTTATTTATTTATTTATTTTTGGTGGAAACACAGCATACTATGTGACAAAGAAAGAAATATCCTGGCTGCACATATAGCCAAATCTCATCTCAGCAACGATGTGAATTTATCTTTTTATCCTGCACTGGTAAATAGACTAAATTTCAGCTCAGGATTCTTCTGGCCATGTCTGACAAAAAAGCCTTTTGGAAAAGTAGAAGTGGTGCCAGAAGCAATTAGAAAAATTATTTAAGAGCTTGAAAAATGCCTTGCAGTGAAATATTTAAGTTCAGTCTGTTTATTAAAAAATAAATAATATTTGGGAAGAGACTTAATTATAACACACCTTCACAGAAAGAGAAATATCTGGTGCTCTAGAGAACATTTTAAACTAGTATAGAAAAAAGCATAACATGAAACAATTGTTTTAGCTAAAAAGGAATTTATTCTTTAATCAGCTGTACTTGAGATCAATACTAAGATAGCTGTCTGAAGTTTTATGTTTTGTGATATTATAGGAAGTCACACTTGATGATCTAATGGTCCTTTCTGACCTTACATTCTCTTTAATCTATGAATCTTTTCAACTTTGGCTGTTCTTCTGCAAAACACATGGCCCTCTTCTTGACAACTTTGACAGCTTGCAGAAGAGAAATACTCTTGAACTGGGAGGGACTTGTAGGATAAGATAAAAAATGAGCAGTAGTGGGGAGTTTTCCTTTTGAACTGACTATAGTTCTTTACAGGGTATCTAATTTCTAAGGGCATTTCTAAAGTTGTGACTGGTTTCCATTTTCTTGTTCTAGTTGAAGGGTCCCTTACTGTTAGTCCTGGTGGTTGTTCATATATTCTTGGATTTTAAAGTTAACTGTTCTCTGGCTAAGATATGTTGTTAATTTGGTCAGCTTCTGGTTGTCTTTGTTGATTTTTTTTCTTCTTCTTAAAAATACAGAAAGATGATACTACAGGGCTTGGTATCTGGAATGCAGAGACCATTAGTGAATTCCTTTATCATAACTCATAATAAAAGTTAGGAGTTGTCTCTTTCTGGTTCTTGTCTTTTAAAGTATTAAAATGTTGACTTACTTGAATCAGAACTTTATCCAGTAACATTTACCCCAGCGCGTTACAAAAGCTGAGGACGACCCATTGTTTTAGTTTTTATTTATTTACAGAAATCCTGCAGTTTGAAGGAAGACAATATACTTGTTAGGAGATTACAAACAATCACAGCACAAGTATTCTAATTGAGAATCCCTCAAATTATGACAAGTTACAGTATAAACACCTTTTCATCATTGTGTCAGCTAGGTATATAGAGTGGCAACAGCAGTGATCTATTTAAAAAACTGATAAACTCATTACATAAACTCATTACACCTTGATAAGATGGCATCACTGCTCTTATGTAAATCACTAGTGTAGTGCTTTTGTTTGCAACAATTGCATTTATCTTGCCTCTTTTAGGATTATTTTCAACAAATCTGACTACTGATTTTGCTCTGGTAGATCCTGACATTTGCTTGCTTTATCGTTAGAGAACACTAAGACTGAAAGTCGTTCCACTTCACGCATTTGATAAAAGCTTAGCAATAACAAAGGTAAATTATTGGTTTTTGTTTTTGTTTTTCTTAAAGAACTGTTAAAATAGGTCAGAAATACAGTATGCTTTTGTTTATCTTGTAATTTTTGTGTCTGCTTTGATAGCAAACCTTGGTATCTTTCAGCTTATTTTGTAACTTAAAATGAACAGCTGTATCTTTGCAACAGCAACTGCCTGGTCCTTGTGTCTCCAAGGGTGAGGTTTTCTCATTATGTTATGAGTGTACTTTACATTTTGTTGCTTTTTATATGGAATGCTTTTAAAAAACCCCAAACATGCTCATTATTTATCTTTTCTTGCCGTCTCATTGGAAAGACCAACAAGGAGAAGCAGTGCTACTTCATTCTTTAATTCCAAATTAATTGCAGTTTCACCATTGCACGTTTTGCTTGTGTTGGCTTGATTTCCCGTAAACTTGGAGACCACATCCTTCTTAATGTCATTGTGTTGTCAGTTCTGTGGTCTGCTCTTTGGCATTTGTAGAAGCCATGTTAACACAGAAACTTGACCAGAATTCTCTTATCACAAGGGCTGTTAAAAGAAATATGTGTTGTTTTAGAAATAGCAGACATGTCCATGCTTGCTGTAAGCAGTGCACCTGGTGAGGTAACAAGGATTCTTCCTTGTACTGGAGCAGTACGCTCTGTTTCTTTGAGTTCCAAAATGACATTAAATCATCAAGGCACCCATTCTGCAACATCTTCAGAAGCTCAGCGACACAGTGCCACAAAATGCTAATCAAGAGGAAAGAGAAAAAAAGGCATATAACATGATATGGGTACCACTTCACTTACAACAGTGGCATAAAACATGTTGAGTACTTTGATATTCCTTGGTGCTGCTGCATCATATATATATATATTTTCTTAATGCATGTATTTAATGGTTTTGTTCCCCAGCTCTGTTGTGGGATCATCTCTATGGGAAACTGTCTGTAATTACTGTGGCTTCACATAGTCTCATAGCAGCTTGGAGATCCCATGCCTTACTTCTGCCAGTCCAGCTACCATTCCTCTGTGTGTCAAGGGAAATGATATAGGATGTCTTTTTGGCTGTGCAGCTTTAGTGTTGCAGTATGGCTAAGGTAAAGATCTGGTACCAGGGACATCATTTGGGTATTCAAGGGTATTCAACTTTTTGATGTACTTGTCAAAAAATTTAATTACTACTTCTGACTGAACAAGTCCCTGTAGATGAGTAGCGAACTGGACATCTAGATGAAATGTTTTATTCTAATTCTTGGCTCTCACTGAAGCTTATTAAATGGCTTTGCCTGGTCCACCTTGTCCATGTGGCTAAGATAATATGACTTCCTTTATTTCCTTTTTTCTCTCTCTTTTTTTTTTTTTAATTCTTTTTTTTTTTTTTTAATTTATTTTTATTTTTTTTTTAATTTATTTTTTGGCCCTGCAATATCTCACAGAAGTTTAGGTTTACATTTGGATGGTAGAAGCATCAGCAGTGTCTTTAGCTTGGATCTTCAGAGATTTTAATGGAATCTGCTGAGGCCGAGGAGGAGAGCCGTGGTCTCAGGTCCCTTCTCCTCCTGTTTTGAAACTGGGTATTGTGTCCGACTTAACATGTGGGTGTGGGTGAGGGATCCTGGACAAGACCTACAAGCTTAGGTCTGCTTTGGGAATTAGTTGGAGTGTAGACAGTGCTCCACCTCATGTCTGAATTGTAATGAAGTTTATGCTGGAACCGAATAGCTTGCTCTCTAAAGCAAGGCACTTCTGCAATCCAAACAAAAATGACTGTTTTGAATTTGTGCCTCTTTATGGTTGGGTAACATCTATTTCAGATGTGGAAACTTTTATTTAAGGGCAGCTGTTTTCACCTCAGTACAATCTTTATCTTAAAAATCTCAGTTATAACCAAAAGTCAGTAATAAAAGTTGCGTTATTGAGCATCTACATTCTGTGAGTAAATTCTGAATACTTTCAGTTCAGCTAGTTGATCACATCTGTGTTCAAAAATAAGGAAGTTTCAGAACTACAGAAGGATTACAGGATCGTATAGACTGCTGTGCTTGTATTTTAAATACCATATATCTCTTGAGTTACCTTTTAGCATGTGGATGTTTCTAGGAACACCAGATACAGCAGCATAAGTTAAGAAATAAAAGTCATAAGTGCACTCTGAATTTTCAACCTTCTGTTGTTCTCTCAAGTGCTGTTTGGTGCTTCTAATTTAAGTATTTTTTATTTATGTATTTTAAAAAGGCTGAAGGATGAAGAATAGTTCTTGGGAGGACTCCTTCTACTTACTCCTTTGATTCTTCCCATAGAAATGTAATTGAAAGAACACCAAAGAAAGGCGGGAGCTTTTTGAGCTCTGACTGTTCATTTGTACTGGTTGTTTACAAGAAGTGATAAATGTAATATGCAACTTTTTCAGGGAAATCTTATAAATTTTGTTTTTCTACAGCTGCTTTCAGAGCTGTGAAAAAAGTGATGCAACACTTCCATAACATTAAACTTGAGAAATAATTACACTTGGCAGTTTTTGTTTGCAGCAATGCACGAAAGGCTGAAGGCTTTTGTACAGTTCAAAGAGCACATTCCACAGATCTAGCAGTTGTTGGTTGCCTGCAGGGATCATTTGAATTTTCAAGGAAAAAAAGCATCAGAGTAATGCCCAGACCATTTGGTTGCAAACTCTCAGCTCTAATATTTTTTAGATTTCACCTGTATGAAAAATCTTTCAGACATAAGACGTATACTAATATGGCACATGCTAATGTCAGTTGAAATATTTTATTTTAGGCTTCATTGCTTCTCCTTCTTTCTTATTGATGCTTAAAAAAAATAGAGGATAATATGAAAAGTAATGTAACAAACATCTAGGAAAGACATTGTTCAAACACTTTGGAAGAGTGAACAGCAGAAAGAAATCTTTGCACACATTGAGATCCAATAGTTATTTGTTAGCTTATTGCTTTAGCCAAGTAGTCCAAGATACACTGTGTAGCTTCGCTGCAGGAGAGCCCTGTTGACAAAAGTGAACCCTCTCATTTGGTGTGCCAGGATTGGAAAATACGCCAGCTACTATATCGCACTTAGAGATCCATCACCCTCCATGAATGTGTTGACTGTAACCATGTGTCAGTCTAAAGCCTCTGCTTAACATGTGAGATTGCATGAGTTTTATTGATGTAGGTGATATTGTTCTAATTTAGTGTAAAAGATGAATAATTTATTGTAATAAATAAATTTTGGAAGAGCGTAAGAGCAGAAAGGTGAGAGTTTGATCATCTACCATCACTGTAATCTGTAGATGGTTAAATTCATAAGGAAGAGGTGATCAGTGCAGTTTTGAAGTAGATGCTAGTGATGTACTCGTGAGGATGTAGCCTCTGTCTGCCTTACAAAGTATGGCTGGATGCAAAAGGTACAGCTCTTAAAATAATATGATGCCTATCAGCTGAGATCTTAGGAGTGCTGTAGGACACTGCTAGCACATAGAAATACGTGTACGAATCTTAATAGTCTGTCCAGGGCCCAGAGGGGGCAAGAAATAATTAGGCTGAGAATGACTTTTCAGTGTTCTTATAAGAGGAGTACTTTATGCAGTCAAAAATAGTCATTGTGTTTACAGAAGAAAAGGAAAGCCTTTGGTCATTTCTAAATAGGGAAGTTGTTTGCATTTCACTACGAAGAAGACCTTTAGTTAATCTTAACTGATACAAATGTTTTAATTGAGGCTTTCTTCTTATAAAAGTGCTCATTTGAGTAAGTCCTCTCAATATTAAGTATTCAAAACCAATAAACTGAGAATGAGTTCAGAAGGAAAGGGATTCAGCAATATTCAGTCTGCTGAATACTCACCAGTTTCTTTTTGGGAAGAGATAAGTGGGAAGTTCTTAGTGAAGAGAATCTTAAAGCAAGGAAGTGCCAAGATGTCTGGGACAAAATTGTGTTCAGTCGGGTAGGAGGTGTCACGAAGCCAACACTTCAGTCTGCTGGGCTTCTTGCACGAATATTGTGAACAGAGGTTTGCTTGGATAGTTCTACAAGGTAATTTAAGTACTACTGGTACCTAGTATAAGAGGGTAAGACAATAAGAGGTCCCTAGTGCAAGCACTGGTTGCTTTCTCTTATGCAAATACCAGCTTCCCTGTCTAGCCTGTCTGATACTTTACTTTTCTTCTGGAGCAAACAAATGAGAAATAAAATAATAATAATCTGTATTATATCTGACATCTCTTCAAATAGTTCTGTAACTTTGTTTTCCATAGCTGATATGCACTGATGTCTTCAACTTCTCTCTGTGCCTTTCTTCTTGCCTCCCATTCATTGCTTATTTGCTGTGCTCGAGAAACATGCTGTTCTAAGTTCTCTTCTCTTTCATCTTTATCCTGCTTTTTTTTTTTTCTGACTCTCAATTGGAAACTTGTGCGTTACTCTTCTCTGTCTTTCCTTGGGCTTGAGTTTCTCATTTGTCCTTCTTGCTTCTGGTGATTTGCATTAGTTTCTGTAGGATACAAGCTTTCATTTTAAAAAATAATTTTGTTTTGCTTCTTGCGCCTTCTCTAAGGTATGGAAAACCTTAGAAATAGAGAATGTGGAAAAAAATGTATTGCTATTTGCCTGGGCTTGCTAAAGATAGCTCCACTGCCACTGACATGGATTTCATGCAGTACCTTTGAACCCTGCAGCTGTCTCAGTATGCATATTTTCTTGCTTTCTAGTCTCATATTTCCACTTTCTCACATCTTCCCTCAGCTTCTCATTCCTGTCTAGTGCTTTCGTTTGGAGCACACATTCACAGAATTTACCCTGAATTCTACCTGCTCCTGCAACAGGTTACTCTCACTTTTCCTCTCCCCTTTACCTCTTCATGTTTTCTGAGTGTTTTATTTCCAGTAGAGCTTCCATAGACATTTTTCTGCTCTCCTGTCTCTCAACTACAATGAGAGTACTTTAAAAATAAGGCTGTTGTCATGCTAATCTTAGGCACCCTCTTTAAATTTTGCCCTGTTTTGTTTTATGGGATTTTTCACGGCTTTGGAACATTTCTACCATTTTATCATTTCTACCATGTTTTTGCATCTCTTTTCTATAATGCTTTTTCCATCACTCTTCATTAATGTAAAAAGTTCTAACTTAAGGGTTTTTGTTTCATAAATTGTTGTCTACTTAAATTATACACTGTTAAGAACCACAAAAATCTGAGAAACAAACTCTTAGATCTGTTGGTTCCTTCAGGTGACAGTCCAGTGGCATACATGTTGTTATAGTATTTTACGTACTTAGAGAAGATAATTTTGGATTCCTATTTATAGAAAATGCATACATTGAAAAAACTTTGCAAATTCAAAACCAGAAATACATGTAGTTATTAGAGGAAAGATACCTAGTAAAATATTATGTGCTAATATCACTACTGGGCTAAGCAGAATCATAGACTCATAGGATTGAGTTGGAAAAAACTGTTAAGATTGTTAAGTCCAACCATCAGTCTGACCAGTCAAGTACCATCACTAAACCATGTCCCTCAGTGACACATCCACCTGTCACTTAAATACCTCCAGGAACAGGGACTACACCACTTCCCTGGGTGGCCTGTACTAATGCTTGACCAGCCTCTCTAAGAGGAAAATCTTTCGTATGTCCCATCTTAAAACTACCCTAGCACAACTTGGGAATGTTGTATATGAATGTATCTGAAAAATGAGTTTCAAGTCCTGTGTTGGTTTTAAGTGTGCACAGTTCTAGAATGTGTAGTATAATGACTGTTTTAGTACATGTATCAATGCTTTATTTAGCTTCTTTAGGCATCATTAGTTGACAAAAGCATGCTAAAGCAAAATTGTAAAAAACCTTTTGCTTATTGCTCTACCCTTGAGTGCTGGTTCCCTGCTCCAGGGCAGTCCATTCTAAGAATCTTCCGTAAAGCTACACCAATCTTAAAGTTATAGTTAGCTCTTCAGAGAGGATCCTGTAGAGAGTACAGCATCACATAGAATTTGACTGTAAGCACATACCTTCCTGGGCTTTCAGTTACTCTGATGACCAAGTAAAGAAACTTTTGATATTAGTTATGTGAAAAATGAGTTGCCGTATACACTGTTAAATTTCTGGGTAACTAATGAAGTAATTCATGTGCCATAGTTGAATTAATCTCCCAAATTACATGAAATAAGAAATACTGGTTGGTTATACTTAAAGCAAATCTCCCAACACATTGCAACATAGAGTTAATATATGATCAGTTGTATGTGTGCAAATGTATACATACATTCTACCCAAGATAGCACATATTCTACAAGAGTAGTAGTCACACTGGCAAACCTCCAATCCTCCAGGACCTCTCCAGATAACTGGTAGATGGTGGGCAGTGGCTCGGCAATCACCCCCACCAACTCTCTCAGCACCCTAGGGTGGAGCTTGTCCAGTCCCATAGACTTGTGACAGCCCAGATAAATTGAAACTAATAGCTTGCAATTCCCTAAATTATATATACATATATACAAGAGAGAGGTTTCACTGTGTGTAATATATATTGTTCAAAAGTGAATGATGGCACCTGTGAACTGTCTTGGTCCTTCTTCTGAGTGCGTTACATTTCTTTCACCTTTTCTCTATAATCTGTCTTTTTCTGAAAGGAAAAAAAAAAAAAAAAGGTATTTTTGCTAGAGCAAGAATGATAACATTAGTAGTAAATTAATTACAACTTCGCATAGTTTGCTTGGTCTTTTGTTGGCTGTAGTTGTATCTCTAACTGCTTGCCGTATTGTACTTACTTTAAAATACTAAGTTGTAAACTTTATTAACCCTTACAAACTATAATGAACTTTATAATTAAGTTTAAATCCCACATAAAGTAGACAGATATATTTCTTGAATTTTAATACTATTTTAATAGAAGTAAAAAGATCTGATATTTTAGATAGAGTTGAATTTTATTCTTAGCTTTGCACATAGTAGGTATAAATAGCTGCATAACAATTCACGTTCTAATACTGGTATTGCTTTGTATTTTGTTTTCTTATCAAATTGGTTACAGTAGGAAAATGATTGAAATAGTACATAGAAGGCTTATAAAATTTCACCGTGTCTTGCATATTTATTTCCTATATTTAACATGGAAAAATTGAGTTTTCTAACTTTCTGTCTACTCTTTAATTAATTTCTAACTTTTATTACCATTTATTGATTCATTATGTTCAGGTATTTTTTCTCTAGTAGTTGCTAGTCCTTTCTTACAACTGAACGTCTTTTCTTTCTACTGGCTTCTTAAATCCTTTTGCATTGCCTTTTGCCATTCTTTCTTTAATCTTTATTCCTTCTGTTTAATTTTTAAATCCTTTGCCCTTTATCTTTTTTCAGTCTTTTTAGCGGCTCTCCTCTCCTTTTATTCTTTCTTAAACATTACTGCTTCTTAACATTGTGTTCTTTCATTGATTTTTTTTTGTTTTGTTTTGTTTTTGTCCTTTTTTTTTTTTTTTAAAGTTTTTCTTTAGAATGCCATCACACAATGAGAAATGGCTACAAATGTTAGTGGTGGAATTAAAAACAAACAAACACATCAAGGCTTCAGGTATGTGCAAGGAGGAGATGAAATGTTTGTTTACTGAAAAGAAAAATCCTATTTACTTCAGTGGGCATTGAAACATTTTACTTGAGCTTTTCTTCCTTGCTGCCACATCAAACTGAAAGCAGTGATCATTTCAGTGTTTTGTGGTACTCTACTGCAAGATTCTTTTTGTTTTCTTTAGTTTTTTCTTTCTCAAACCTCATAGATGCCTTTCAAGTGCAGAAGCCCACAAGCTCTCTCTTGTACTTTATGAGTATTCTTTGAATCCCAAACTTTTTTGGAATTTTTTATTTAGAAAATTGAGTATTTATCTGTAGTCTTTAATGAGCTTCTTTATTGACTGTGTTAGAGAAAATGATTAAATAACTGAACATAAGTGTTCACTTAAATTCATTGAGAAGACTAGTATAGATTTAGTTCAGAGTAGCTAATAAATGCCTCATTATTTACCAGCTAGTCAGTAGTTAGTTAATAATTTCTGGGACGGTTTTCATTTGATGAGAATAATAATGGTCATTTCCAGATCTGATACAAAGTGTTTTTAAAATTAAATTCCAAATTTTTAATTTGCTCTTAATTACTTGTCATGTGAATGGAGAGTGGACCCCTTATGTGGGAACATTATAAGGATCTGGCAGAATTAAAAATGATGGAATTTATTATTTTGCAGTTTAAATATGTATATCCAATATTTAGCAGTGCAAACTTTTGTATAGATGGGTACATTGAGGTGGTGGTCTCAAGATGAAGTTAGTTTCTGAGTAAAGTTATCAGATTAGTGTAAGGTGTTGTCTCTGTGTTTCCTCAAGGTTCTAAATTTGTACGCCCAAGAGCAGGACTCAGTGAATGTGTGTGTGAGAAGTTGGGCGATGGGAAGGAATTTGAATATTGGTGTATGAGAAATTGTGATTTCACCAAAAGCTTGTAAAAGCCTCTGGGAACGAGAAAGCACATCTGCACCACAGAAACTTCCAAGTGTGTGGATCTGTGAGTTTTCCTCCATCTTTAGTAAAATATTGCTACTTAGACAGAGTAATCAATAATGAAAACCAGGAGTTTCAAATAAAAAGGACAACTGTCAAAACTGAATATTTTTTTTTTTTTCTAAAATGCTGTATCTTCAGTCTCATTGTGAGAGAACCAGCTTGTGTCTCTCCCTGCCTGTAGTAACTGTCTGTGAACACAGTTTCCATCCTCCCTAAAATGGCACGAGCAGTGATCCAAGGATGACCACTTTTGATATGAAAATGTTCCTGTAGCTCAGATTGTATCTTTGTAATTGATTTTAAAATATTGCATGAAATAATGAAGACAGCAGGGACTCTCAGTGTCCACTCATGACACTTCCTGGACCTCTGTCCCCATTTGGACTTTTTTTTTCCAAAGTCCTGCGACTGCTATAGCAATTTTCCTGACTAGTGAATGTAGTGGAAACAATCATTGAGCGCTGGGTGGGAAGGCAGGGCCAACCCAGTGGAGATCAGGTGCATGCAATGCTCCTGTGTGACTGGAAGGGGTGGATCCTGGCTCCCAGACCTCTATTAAGAGTTGGCAGTGGAGGTGATGGTATCTCCTTGAAGGTTCCTGTGTACCCAAGGCCTTCTTAGGGATAAACAGCTTAATTTTGTTATTTCTGTGCCTGTGGTTGTTTTGTTTGTGCTTATTCTCACTTACTGCGGCCTAGGACTTTGCTACTCCACTATCATTGCTATGCTTTGCATCATGTGATAGTGTTACAGTGAGAACACTACAGAATCTACAAAGACATTGTGGAAGGTCCCAAAATTATTTTTCCTTCTTTAGTGAAAAACAATGAAAATTTCTTTTATTTGGAATAGAGGACTGTAGTGCTAGTTGCTGACTTCTTACCTAGAATTTTTTTTTGCTGGGGAATGGTCAACCAATCTAAAATAATTTGAAAGGAAGCTTAAGACTTCACATATCAGTTACTAAGCAACAAAGCATGCTTTTGTTTTGCTTTAACCCTTTTTTGCCCTACTATTTTCAAGAGAACAAAAAGCAATCACGGTGATCACGGTGACTGTAAACAAAGGCTTTCTATAATCAAAATTTAAGTTGTGAAGGACTGTAGGAGCCATCAGTACAGCTGTCAGTAGTGCAGTAACTGACAGGTTGGGACGTTGCCATAGATCCACGTGCTTGAAAAAGAGTACGTACAGGTGTTAGAGAAGAGTTGACCATTCAGTAGCAGTTGGCATTTCAGCAGTGTGAGGTGTGTCATCATCCATATGCTGTGTTACTCTGCCTGGGCCTTGTCCGTTTGGAGTATCGATTCCACCATCTCAACAGAATCGGTAGACAGGTTTGTTTATATTGTCTCCTCAGTCTGATTAATACAGGAGAATCTCCATGAAGATTTCATGGAGTACAAAAGAGAGAGCTATCAAAACAAAGAATGATCCTATTTTAGCATTTGATTTGAGCCTCAGACTTCCCCTTAAGTTGGTTTTCCTTTCCAGCGTTTCTATCCCATGTAGGGTAAACCAATCCTAGGTATTAAGAAAATGAGCTTCTGTAGCAGATAATAACAGCTGAATTGTTATGTATGTGTACACATATCAGCATTGACCAGTGAAGAGAGGAGGAAACGCTCCATTCTCTCTTGAATTTGGATGAGCAGAGGAAGGGTGGGAGGAGCAAAGAGATATAACTCACTTCAGAAAGTGTCTCAGGTTTAAGAGCAGTTCATTTCTCATTAGAGAAATTTTGAATGTTCATTTCTCATCAGCTCATACTCATCAGAGGAATATATTCTTATTTCTAAACCAGGAGGTGGGTGGAAAATCTTAGCAAAGATTTCAAGTATCAAGTTATTGGTCTCCAAGTGATGCTGTAGCACTTCTAGAGAATTAAATTTCCCATTCTGAAAGAACTGTAAATTGAAAGAAAAATGATGGATTATTGATTGAAAAATGCTGGGTTTTAGTGCTCATTTGAGTGCTTTTAGTACTGTTTTGTATGTGTAAATGCAGGTGCATAAGCTGGTAGGTGAGGCGTCTGCAACTATTTGTCCCTGAATTGTCTGTGCTGTATGGTATGCTGAGAACAAAGAACAAAGAATGTTACATGGTAAAGAAGAAAACACTGAGGGAATTTTGGTGTGTGCTTGTCTTTGGTTTGAAGTCTAGAATTTTCTTGAGTCTATTTTCTTCTACAGAAGAAAAAAAGACTCCTCAGATCCTCAGAATTCTGCATGAAAACCAGTTTTTTAAATGTTTTTTTGGTCAGGTGTTACAATCTGAATTGGTTTTATTATTGTATACTACTCCTGAAGATCTTTTTTGTCTTTGCGCTGAGAGCATAAGCATAGGACTCACCATAGCAGAACTGGGTGACAGAGTGGATGTTTTTACTTTGGTATTATTCCCTAGTGGTAATGTATTAATATTCTTTTATTCCACCTGATTTTTATTTATTTATTTATTTTTGCCTTGTTTAATATGGTAAACATATGTAATATATTTTTATCCGTGAATATAGTTCTATCTTGTAGCATAAAAATCCTATCCTTGCTTTTTCAAAAGCACTCAGAAAATATTAAGTAATCATGAGGGTTATTGCTAATTGCATTGGCTTTAATTTGTCACTTTAAATGTTCTAATTATTTCTTCATGAGGTTATCAGCAAACTCTTAAATAGGACCTTACTGCAAATTAGGCCCGTGGGCCAGGTTATTTATTTTGACCCAAACTTCAGTTGAATATTATGATTAAAAATAGTTGAAGAATAAATACATTTTAATAATGCCTTTTAAAACCAGAAAAGTTAACATCTAAGCAAAATTTAAGAGCAACAATCACATCTTGTTACATTAATGAAACTTCTTGAAGCCATGGATGCTACACACACAGAGTAATTTTCAAGTTGAAAATAGCACTCCCCTGCCACTTGTTTAAAAAAGTTTATGCTGTGTGTGCTGTATTAAACTAAATGACCTTACTTCATTAGTTCTGAAAGACTGAGCAGGGTTGGTTTGAAGTTCAGTTTGTTCAGTTAAAATGTAGGAGATAGGCAGCAGTACTGAAAAGTGGGAGTATATTTTTGTTGGTATGTTGAGAATGTTTTGGTGGTATTGTTTGGCAAGTCCTGGATGAATTTTGATTTCCCAGCATCCCACTTGTTACTCAAACCAAATATGAACAGGATGAGGTACACCAGTCTGCATCAGATACTGCTCAGATGAGAACGTGCTTTTTCAGTGTTTTTGGAATACTATAAATATGATTAAAAAAAGTGTTGGAACCAATAGAAAATGGATTTAGCCACAGTCCGTTGCTTCACTGAATGTACTGCCATGAATAGGCGCATAAGATGGCATCCAACAAGTGATAAAAGAAACCTTGAAGAAAAGGAGCAAAACAGGGATGCATATTAAGAATGGGATGGGGAGAAAAGGGAATATTCCTGAGTGTACTGGGTCAGCGTTTCTGGCAGCATGTTCTGGATGTCGTGAAGCAGGCACAGGACGAAGATCCCTGGTCTCTGCTTTTAACAGATACTACATCTGTGCCAGTGGGACCAAGGAAGGGGTGGACTGTGCTTTGTGTCATCTATATGCCTGTGTAGGGCTGCATGCTGGGGGCTGAGCACTGTGGATACAGTGCTGGGTGTCCACACATGGTGCCTGTGTCTTGGCATTGACAGCACAGTCCTGGCTTATCTATGTTTACAGATAAGATTTATGAAAAATGTTTTTGTATTGGTTGGGACAGAAGGGCAGCTGTAGCCATACGACTTTCTCTATAGTTTCTGTAATAGGAATAGGATATGTTGTTTTGTGGTCGACTTCAGTCTTATTTTACACAAGGTCTTTGATCATGCAGTTATTTCCTTTTACACTCCCTGAGGAGGGAGGGACTCAATAAGTTAGTCTGCTGAAAACTAGGAGTAAGAACCTTTATCTAGTGCTCATCTACACGGTGAAATATCTGAGGGAAAAGGATAGTCTCTTGATGTCTGTGATTTGATTTTGCTGAGCGAAGCAATGTTCAGGTTCAAGGTAGGCTATGTTTAAGAAGTTTATGTACAAAAAGCAGTGGTTTGTGCATCCAAAATTGCCTTCAGACAACACTTTCTCAGCTGTTTCTATGCATCATTTATGAGATACAGAAATGTATATGGATGTGTTTCTGTAATTTATAAGCAGATAAAAGCTTGCATTTCTTATCATTGCTTTCTTTTTCTTGTATTATTACTATTATTATTATTTTTTAATTTGTGTTCTAAATTGGTTAAGTTTGTGTCATTTTTCAAGTACATTGGCTAAGAAGGCATGCAGTAAATCTCACCTGAAGCCGAAGTGTTAAGGAGAAGGAAAACCACTCCTAGATTCTGCAGCCTGGCCCACAGGCCAGTTTTGCAGAAGGGCTGACTACAAATACGAGTTATGTCATGTCTTGTGCCTCAACTTCACCTTAAGGGATCCAGATATTTGCTTGCTTGCTTTCTTAAGTAGTGGACTTCTAACCTGGAATCCTTTCTTTCTGTCTTACCCACTATGTGTTGCTGTATGTGCATGTTCTTTGTAGATGTTTGTCCTTTAAAACAGCTTCTGGCTCTTCTAAGATGATTTTTTTCTCTTAGAAGGGATCCGGTTTGCTAAGTTATCTGCGCAGTGGCTCTTCTGATATTGCTAGTCTTTGCACAAGCAACTAAAACTTATTTGTGTCCATGTTTGATGAGTGGATGACGGACGCAGAGGCTAGAAGTGCTGCCCTGTGGGACTGGCTTGTCAGCAGCTGTGCTGACCGGTCTACCTCACCTGATTGCTGCACATATTTTTCAGCAATAATTACTTTCAAGTGATTAATAGAAATGCTGAAAGACAAGTGTAAAGTCAGTTTCTGCAGAACATCTTTACTGGACCATTTCCTTGTTGAAGTCCTTTCCTGACTCGAGGAGCTGTTTGAGTTCTGTTGCAATAAGATGATTTTAGAACAAATTTGAGAGGGGACAATTTCAAGAACTTCATTTCTAATGCAGAATCTCATTTTTTTCCCCCCTCTCATATTTCCCCCTATGATCTTTTCACTTAAAAGTTTGCTCACCTCATATGAGAGATGGTATGACCATTCCAGCAGGCACCCATCTTGAGATCTTAGCTTGAAAGTGTTAGAAAATACTAGTTTATCAGCTTGTCTTTTCTTTTGCAGCTGTCAAGAACAGCTCACAGCAAAAGTGTCAAACTCTTAAAGTTTCATCACTGCCTCCACACAACAGTAACCTACTACTAATTTACAGTTGCTGCCTCTTCTAGCAGTGAAGCTAAGGTGTAAATGAGCTTACACAGTATTTTCTTCCAACCACGAGACAGCCTAGTGCTGCAGTTAGAAGAGCTTCCATAACCTCAGTGCTTGATTCTGACTGTCATATTACTGGTTTCCAGGATTTAACTGTATTATAATATCTCCATGGTCACTTTAAATTCTCATCTTACCTTTGACTTCTTCAGTGCTCTTTTCAGTGTGTCTACTTTCTCTTCTTTCATACTTAATTCTGAAACTTACTAAGACTGTGTCCTTGGACTTCTGCTGTCTTTGTTCAGTCTTCAGTTTCTAGGTGAGTTAGCCACTTGCATTACTCTCACTATTATGGACGTGCAGGTTACCTGTAAATCTGTCTTTTCACTGATCTTAATGCTCCTTCCATCTAATCAAGTGTCTCAGATTGGATCTGTAACATGATGTCTTTTAATTATCTTATCATTTCAAAACAGAACTCTATCCACTTCTCTCCTTTTCTGTCACAGATGACAAGAACATTATCCTTCTTGTCACTCAGATTCAGTGACTCAAGGTTATTTTTCACTCTTTCTTCATGTTTCATACATCTTGGCCAGAACCAGCACTTGGCACCTTATTTTTATTTTTAATATTTCAGATATGTTTTTTCCTTCAATGCTTCTGATAAATTTCTCATTGGGACCTTTTTGACTCAGTACTCACTCTTGAAATTTATTTGATTCTTTCTTATTTGTTGGTTTGCAAAGCAGAGGTTGTCTCCCTTTGAGCAAAACATATCCCAAATTCCCTCTTTTAGCCTGCTTGCGTTTTTGTCTCTCTTCTTACTTCATATTTTTCTTAAGACCTCTTGCTTCAAATTAAAGCTAATGTTTATCACTCACAGATTTTTCCATGGGTGCTTTCCAAATGTGGTGAGCAGTCTGCTGGTGGATTGGGAGGGTTTGGGAAATGGTCAATAGAACCAACTGAAGTACCAGCACTACACAGATTTCTTTGAAGAAGTTTGTTAGTTATATCCAAAGCCTTGGGAACTTGGTCTTTCAACTTCATCTTTCAGTGTTTACTTCCTGTCATCAAATCTTATATCAGTCTTGTTCATTTTGCTATGCCAGTGTTTCCAGCCTTGTCCACAAACTTGAAGGCAGTTTATCTCACGCATGTTTTATTTTCTGCAGCCTTGCACTCATGAAGGAACCTCAGGAGCTCATCAGGAGGGCGTCTGCTGCATTTGCTTATGCATCCTTCTCATAAGCCTACTTACGCCTTCTTGTGTGCATCGATCAATAAATTCCATGCACATCATTTGCTTCAATTGTTATTTTTTCTGTAGTGGTTCTGCATTGATTTGTCCTTAAATTATATTCTCATTTAGCCACAGATCATCCTTTAAAGCATTTGAAAAGCATCCTGCAATAGTGAGACTAAAGTACACAAAAATAAAATAAATTCATTTTGCCAGGTAACTTTCTTCTTCTCTGCATTCTAAGTCTTCGTTATTCCACTCTAGTTTCCATTAAAGCATGACTTCTTCTGTTGAAAGGCAAAATATACAGCCTGCCTGTGAGGCCACTATTAATTCCACACTATCTCTCTTTTATAGTGCAGCTGGCACCCTACCCCCGGGAGAACAAGCTCATCTCTTCTACCACGTGCTTGTTCTCTACCAGTTCAAGCAGCAGGAATCCTAAGTTAGCTATCAAATATTGGTCTTGCTTATGGCGGCACAGAGCTTTCTACAGTGCCTCTGGGCCAGCTGAAAATAATTTCTAGCACAGCTGGAGTGAAACTACGGAGGTATAACATCCAAAGGCATGCAAGTCCTGAGGAGAGATGGATTCTATGTTCACTCCAGTAATAAACAACGATTTACAAATTCAGTGAAAGGAAAACACTGCAGGTTTAATTGGGCTTAAGTATAGCATCCTTTTTTGTGGGTGTGAAGTAATGAAAGTATTGGTTGTTGTAGAATTAATTACATTTCTGCCTTTTCAGACATTTTGTATACTTCCAATATTGAGCTGTCTCCACTTACTTTTGTTTCAATAACATTTTTCAATATGTGTGTATATGTTCTTATCATATGGACTCACCTGTCTACTCCACATATTACCAAAATTTTCCAGTCAGTTGTTTATCAAAAAGACACAAAATTAGCCATAAGTGGGTAGACTTTGGCATACCTCTGTGGCAGAAACTTCCTAGAAGTTTAGATCATCTCATTTTTTTACACAATATTCCTTCATATTTGATTTAGCTGTCTGAGAAAAGTCAGTTGCAGAAAAGGAGTTTTCAAGAGATTTCTTTTTCTTTCATACAACTAACAATACTTTAGTTAGTACTGCCCAAGAGCAGTGTGTCTGTCTGTGCTTACACCTACCTTTGTTGCACTTTCCTGTCCTTAAGCTTAGATGGAAATACCAAAATGGTTCCTTTATATTCTCAGTATAACTCTGAATGTTTTTATAACGTGTTTTTCTTTTTTACATTGTAAAGTTTTGTTCAACTGCATATACGTCATCGGCAATTCTTTGGTATGACTCACGTTTCATTAACTTACTACGCTTATGTCTGCTTTTGAGGAATTTTGAAGAGTAGGAAATCTGCCTTCTCTTCAGTCTTAGTCTGCTGCCAAGCAGTACTTGAAGCTTTCCTGTCATCGTATTAGCATAATACTTGGCGCTGTTTTTTACATCTTGTGTAGAGAATTGTTTACCAAAAAACAACAAAAAAAGTCATCTAATTAGGTCCTCAGTTGATGGGCAACTGCATTCCTGTTTGTATTGAATCTTTGTTCTGGAAGCATCCCACAGTGATAGACAATAGCACTAGGAGTTTCTTTTATATATGCCATTACATTATTGGGTGATGCTGTATGAAAGAGTGGAAATTTTGGGCCTTTGTTGGTCGTAACAAGCTCTCTCCCCTTCTTCAAAATTTCACTACAGCTGAGTTGAACTCACTGGAGGACCAGTGTCCTGACAATCTCTTCTAGGACCCTGCTTCTCAGTGCGCATTGCTGTGCACCATGTGAGGCCTTCCGAATTCATGCCTAGCCTGTGTTGCTTCATGCCTTTTCTTGGCACCTAGCTGGCCTTGGTGGGGCTGGACATTTGCTCTTTCCCTGTGGACTGAAGTGGAGGGAAAACAAGGAAGGGCTGGAGGCAGAGGGGCAGTAGTTTGGGGTAGGCTGCTACAGGTAGGTTAGGGCAGAGGAGTTCTATTAGCCAGAATTAGATGGATTTTGCTCTTCAGTGTTGTCTACTTGTAAGAGCACAGCCCAAATGAAGACATTTGGATATGTTTAAGATTGCATTTAAGATCAAGATGTTCCTGTGTGTCACTCATTAACAACATCTGTCTTGTACAAAAGGCAGAAAAATAACCAGAAGAGTATGTACTGTTGAAGACTGAGGCAAACAAGTCACTGAGTAAGGTTCTCTGCTTCTTTCTGGAGAGGGCCCACATTTTCCCTACTTTTCTTTTACCATTTATAGAAGCCTCTCTTGTTGCCCTTGACACTGCTGGAAGTATATATTTCTGTCAGGGTTCCTAATCCAGTCTTTGGCTGCTTGGACAGTTTCTCTCTGTTTCTCCCAGGCTACCTGTCCTTGCTTCCACCCTCTGTAGGATTCATTTTTGTGCTTGTTTGTCCAGGAGCTCCTTGTTCATTCATTCAGGCCTCCTGGCGTTTTTGCTTCTGAGCTTGGAGGAGGTAATCTTTGAATATTTACAAGGATATGCCTTAAAGGATATGTCTTAAGGATTTGTTGTTATAGGCGTTTTTAAAAATGAGAAAACTGAAGCTGTTTTTGTACGAATAAGATATGGGGAGGTGAGTAAAATGACTGTGATATGGATTCAAATGAAAATTGCAGGATTTGAAACTGTAGACCTGTAGACTGAAGTTCATTTATTTCTGAAATCATTGGTGGGTATTTGCTCATGTGAATGGGTGTGTGTACATATGCTTAAAACTGGAAGGCTTTATTCTTTTTCTTTCTTTTTTCTTTTTTTCTTTTTTATTTTATTTCTTTTTCTCTTTGCTTTTCATATAGTAAATAAAAAAAGGCCCTTTGGACTTGAAGCAAAGACCCCAAGCAGCATTCTGCATTGCCTCACTCAGAGTCCCTGCTGTATTTTCCCTTTCTTTTTTTTAATAAGCACTTATAAAACTATATTGCTTGAAGTAGCTATCCCGCTGAAATACCTGTGAAAAACTTACCTGCCTTGAGTACCTATGTTCCCTTGCTCCTTTCTTCATTTCTTTTCTTTCTTTTTTTTTTTTTTTTTTTTTTTCCCTGTAATGTTGTATTTTCACCTTCCTATAATCTTTTCTATATTTGTAGAAAAATAATCCTCTTGGAGGCTATATTCAACTTCATTTATTATGCAGTTGGTTATTAGTGTGGAGACTATACAGTGTCTGACTTTCAGGCCAGGTTTAGTGTGGGGTGCTACTGCTCTTTCACTAACAATAAAATATCTTCAGGAAGTTTCATGACGTGGAAGAAACAAGAAAGAGCTGGTCTAAGATTCTGTCAGTTTTGGTACTGTTTGAATTGGATACTTATAGCAAAAAAAAGAGTATAGACTGAGCCTCAGTGTGGAGCATGAGATAACTTGGTCTGCCATATTGGTATATGGGAAGTTGAGATAGCACCTGACAGAGATGAAAGTTTATGGAAGTGCGGCTGTAAAATGTAATTTACATGGGAAATGTTACAGGGGCAGACTAGATTTAATCCTGAAAAAGGACATCAACTGGAGAGTAACTGTTCTGCATAGAAAAACCTCAGATTTCTTTTCCATCAATATTGTCTGCATAGCCACAAGCAGGATCAAACATTGCACAGGTGATTTAAAATGGTTAAAGTGAAAAGTTGTGAATGCAAGCCCAATGCCCATGATTAAGAAGTTTTTTGCTGATGATGTGTCTGGTATTTAATGTTACTGAAGTTTGGAGCACCTAAGCCAGCTAGGCTTTTCCTCGTAGAAGTCACATTGTGACTGTTTGGATGTCTTTCCATTCCCTGACCAGGTATAGCATGGAGAGTGGGAGGATGGAACTCTGTAATACTTCAGGAGTAGTTCCACAATCAGTTTTGTTTTGTTCTTCAGATCTGAAAGTATGAATTCTTTGTAATACCTCAAAATCCTGAAAGTCACAGTTTTTGGGGGGAAGGGTGAAAAGCAAAAACCCATTTGGTCCTCTTTTTTTTTTTTTTTTTTTTTTTTTTTCCTTTTAAAATGCTTTCAGTTTTTAGTCTGTCCTTCATATACTGACAACTTTTAAAATGTTTTTATACCGTTAGTATTTCTAACTCTTTTTTCCTTAGCAGGCTGTGCTGATTCTGCCTTTACCTCACCGGGTTAATTATTGCTATTCAAAGTGAAACTGATTGTCATTTCTATGACAGACGATCTCTGCTATCAGTCAGTTTCCAACAGGTTTGTTTTCCTGCCTTACTTAAGCTCAGCTCCTCTTTTATATATTTTGTAATTCCTACAGTCTCTTTTTACCAAATCTCTAAATATCTCTGATCCTCACCAGTCTTCAAAGTCTTTTAAAATGCTGATATGTGATTTTGCTATGGAACTTGTATTTCTTTAGCCCTAAGAGTTTGTAGCAGCACTGTTGGTAACAGTACTGAATCTTCCCTCTCCAAGTATATTTCATATTCAGCCTTTTTTTCCCAATTGACTATTTTTCTTTAAGGCTTCAAAACAAACTTGAATACTTCTCATTTGGTTTGGAAGATTTTAGTGTATCGCACACATTGTGATTTCAGTTCTGCAGTTGTTTGCAGTAATGTGTGGTGGTTTCACACTGATAGACAGCTGAGCTTCGCCATACTGCTCTCTCACTCTCTTTCCTCAAAAAGGGAAGAAAGTACAAATGGAAAAGGCTCGTGGGTTGAGATAAGGACAAGGAGATCACTCACCAATTACCATCATGGGCAAAACAGACTCAGGGTAAGGCAGATTATTGTAATTCATTGCCTACTGATAATAGACTACAGAAGTGAGACTTAAAAGCAAACTAAACCCACCTTTCCCTGCCCACTCTCTCTGCAGTCTTCCAGATACCAAAATATTGCCACATAAAATCAGTACCAGTATCTCTCTAAAACAATATATATTTTATTTAAATAGGTGTAATTTAACTGAAATTGAAAAAGAATGTGAGAAATGTGTTCGCGTTTGTATATTGTCAGTAATGACTAAACAAACATGTTTGTTTATGTACCAGGTGTAAGGTTTGTAGTATGGATGCAAAACATGTTTTAACTGGTGTGACTCTAAGTACCAGAGCATCTGTTCAATCTGTTGGATGTTTATGGGAGACCTTCAGTTGTATATTTACTACTTTTATGTAGGGCATACTCTAATAGAGATGCTTGAGCCCTGCAACAGTGTTTCAATCCACTACTATTGATAAATTGGGGAAGGAAGCAAGGGATCTGTAACAGTGGGGCATACTGAGCAAGAATGGGGACTGCTTGGATTCTGGTCTTTCAGCCTTCCTTCTGCTGCACCAGTGCCACTTGTTGACAAGTCTTCTTTTAAAGGTGGCATTGATACAGTGTTTACTACAAGGAGATTCATTCTACCTTATCATGTGTTCTGGTTGCACCTGTGAGCTGCACTGCCTGTGCTGTGCTGGCCTATCAGAGAATAAAGCCAAGTCTCATACTATCAGAGATAATAAGCAGCTGGCTTTCTGTGCTGGAAGCAGTAAACACATTGCCTGTTATGTGAAAATCATTTTTTTTAATAAAAAAAAAAAAAAAGGTAAAGGTGCCACAGGTAAGAAATGTGAAGATCAAAAGTCTCATATTAACAGAGATGTGAAGGAGGTATTTTATTGCCTTCTCAACTTCTTAAAAGAAAACACAAGTTTGGTTGCTGCTTCTGCAGTGTCTATTTATAAGGAAAAATAGTGCCCTCTCCCAGCCTAATTCAGGTCTAGGAAGCTGGTTTACATAAAGTCTGCTAGTTGTCCCCTGGAGAGACAGAGGTTCCTTCAGACAGCATTTCCTACCACTGTAGGGTTCTGTGCTCTCTTCCGAAAAGTCTCCTTCTTTCCCTCCACTGTCTGGTTAGAAACTTCTTTTGTTCAAGTCATGTTCTGGAGATCAAGGTGGGAGCTTCACTGGAGGCACCTTTGGTTGGAAGTCATTGCAAACCGATGATCCTAGCACATGCTGATGAATATTTGTGAATATTCTGGGTGCTGTGAATATTCTTGAAAAGAGCTGGGAGAGAGTTTTCTTATTACTGTTTACAGTTATAAAACAGGATTTTTCCATAGGAATTTATAGGAATTCTTCCTGGTTATTTTTGGAAAACAACAAGAAACGATGTGCAGAAGCAAACCACTGTGCTCCAGAGCCAGGCAATGGAAATCCCACTTCTAGTATTGTTGCCATATCTTGAATCCAAGATTTTTTGGAAGTGTGAACGTTACTTGAATGTTATATCAATTAATAAAGGATGCTGCACCTGTCTGTAGATACTCTGCTGAGCCATATCCAGATGGCATTAAACACCGACATTGCTTTTTATTTTTTTTTTTTGCTGGAAAAATAACTGTCATGGTGAAATTTGCTAGGTTTTGATTACAATTAAACCTTTCTATTTTCAGCTCAAATGAACATTTTTATTCAGTTCTCAATATTTTCCAAATAGGCAGCAAATCTGAGCCCAAAATATTGTGGCTTATGTAGTTAGAACTCTCATCTTCATGTGCCACGTATTGCTTTCACCATACAAGGACCCCTAACAGTGCAGAGTAATCTGCAACTGCCTGAATAAATTGTGATTCTAGCATCTGGCTTTTAAGTATTGTTTTCAACTTCAGTAATAATTTAAGTTGCTGTCATTCTTTTCAAATACTGATAAACCATTAGTGTCTATGAACTTTTGTCATCTAATTATGGTAAAAGGAGGTTTAATTCAACTATTTCTATTCACATATGTTAAATGCATGCAAAAATTAAAGTGAACACCAGAAATCCGGGGGTGGCAGGGGGGAGCTTTAGAAAGCTGGCAGTTTATTTACTGTTTTCTACCTATATAGTATCTTGTTCTGCGGTCCACCATAATCCTCCATATCCAACTGCTTTCCAGGCCGTGGTGCCCTCAGGTGCCTCCCCCTCACATCGTTCTTTTTTCTCTTCAGTGTAGTGCTCAGATTACGTTTATTTCTTTTACCTAACTGCTCTCTGTATTGTGTAGGTAGCATCTTAGTGCTTGTACTGTTTCACATCTGTTGCATAATGAGAGAATTGAACTCATTTCGCACCATGTTTTGTGTGCAGCTTTTTCTCAGTGCTTTGTGTGCCTCTTCTGTTAAGTCTCAATTTCTTCCTCCATAATGACTATATTGAGGATTTGCTAAGAGTGCAGTGACAATGCACGTGAAAGAGCTCTCAGTATCTGACTGATGACACTTCAGCAGCTAATTGCTCATAGAATTTTACTTCATGAAATGGTTTATACACCTGTTTCACTCAGTACGTTACTTTGGAGATTTACATAGTGAGTGAAGCTTTGCCAAAATGTGTGAGATATATTCTAAAAAGGAAAAAAAAAACAAACAAACAAAAAAACAACACAGAAGTATAATTGAGATTTGTAAGGGATTCGCTCTCAGTGCTTCATTTTTCTCTCACCTGTAGAGTTTGAGCAGTAGACATTACTGACAGAAAGTGTATATGAAATTTCTGAAGTTTTTCCAATATTTTACTTCATTTGCCATTCGGAAAGATAGTTTTTGTTTCACAGCAAGTGACAGATGAAGCGACTTATTTAAAAAAAAAAAAAAAGATCATGGGATTATTGTGAAAACTTGTGAAATTGTGAAATGTATTCACTTCCATTTTTGAAAGGCTCCTAAGGATCAAGTCGGTGAGTTATTTTATAAGAGAAAAATGGAGGGGATACGTCAAAAAGCAATTCAACAAATCTTCAGGAAGCATACACCTGTGAGACACTCTTTCTGATAATCTTAAATTGATCTCATAAAACTTCATCTTTCCTTGGGTGTGGAAGGAGTAAACCAAGCAGTAACCAGATGTGTTTGAATATGACTTTGTTTAGCTCAGTGGATACTCCATTTGATCCACATACAACACAATATGCTTACTTCAGGAATACAGACATTTTGGAGCAGCGGCACTTGGCATAGTTCCATTTTTTACTTCATTGGCATTATGGCACTTAAATTTTGGTTCCGGTTTTGCTACTCTTTCCACTCTCAGTTTTGTTGCTGGTTGCCACTAGAGATACCAGTGGTGGAAATGAGAAAACACTGAGTTTTTGGGTGTAGTGAGAGAAATGCAATGGACTTATTTTGCTGTTGTAATCTTCTTACTGTTCTTACTCAAGATTTTTGCTGTATCAGGGCTAAGATACACGTGTTCTACTGTGTTTATAAAGAGGCCTAGATGTGCAGCTAGGTATTCTGCTGAATTGTCAGCATGGACAATTTGACATCTGATGCCACTGTCTGACATGTGGTTCATAGAATCATAGAATTTCTTGGGTTGGAAAGGATCTTGTGCCCCTACCACCAACCTCCATATCTAATTCTAGACCAGGCTGCCCAGGGCCCCATCCAACCAGGCCTTGAACATCTCCAGGGACAGGGCATCCACAACCTCTTTGGACAGCCTGTTCCAGCACCTCACCACTCTCTTGGTAAAGAACTTCCCCCTGATGTCCAATCTTCCCTCCCTCAACTTAAAACCATTTCCCCTTGTCCTGCATTGGCAGTCAGTGTTATTAGATGCTTTTAAATCAATGATTGTGAATTCTTTTATGTGGCTCAGTGTGCTTGAAAATATGGCCCCAATATGAGGGCACATCTCAAAGACCTTACAGTCTGCAGCATCACATATGTGATGCAATTCAGGTTAACATGGAGAGTGTGGTAGAGAAAATGCGGTAGTAAACAGGGAAATCACAAATATGCTTAGACATGCAGGGATGATAGGGAAGAGGCAGACGATAATATGTGGTACCCAGCCTCATCAGAGTTGTGCATTTCTTTTTAGTTTTGATGCCTTTTATAGCATACCTGGAGTGATAACCCCAAGAATAAAACATAGAAGATACTAATAGCACCTAAAAGCATTTGTAATTGTAGTTCACCTGCTTGGTATCTTTAGTGGTTTATAGAACTTCAGTTTTGATACCTGAACTAATGATACAACACAGTATCTAAACAAATATTGCATGAAACAAACAGTGAAACAGAATGGTTTTCCAGTTAGCAGCTCTTCCATCTATTGATTTCTTTATAGAATCATCATGTAACCTCCAGAAATTCATTTGACTTCTCCACAAGCATTCTTTTAGCTCTTTTCATACTAGTTCCATCTTCCACAGCAGTTTTCAGACCTTCTAGCCCTAGCTCTCCAGGGTGAGGAGGGACAGTAGGCCCTTCAAAAAAAGTAACTTGAACTGACGGAGGCAATGCAACAGACAACAGTAGAGGCAAGTAGTAGCTTGAAACTTGTAATACTCTCAAGAATGTGAATTGCTTTGAAAATTTGAAGGAATTCATTCTGGCCCAAAAACTATGAAGGAGAAAAACTGCAGTGTAGGAAGTGTCCAATAAACTCTGAAGTAGCCCAATCCTACAGGAGTTCTGCTGTGCCATATGTTGAAGTTACTATTTTGTAATGGTCTGAAAGAAATGTCTTCATGCCTCTGTATTTAGTGAAGGTTGTATGAGACTTGGAGCACAGCAAAGATGTTAAGTGAGCTGAAATAGTATTTTTGTGCCTCTACCCTCCCACTCTCCTTCCCCTTCTTCCTCTCTCCTTTTCTGTCTCTCCACTGCCTGGCCTGATTTTTTGTTCCAAAAGTGCAGAAGGACCGTATTGGAATATCAGAAATCTTTTTGATTTTTCTGTCTTGTTTGCTGAGGACCATCAAATTCTTCAGTATCTCAGTAATTTCTGTAGTAGAAAGCCTAATGTCTTTCCAGTGAACACAGTGAGTGAGCTCTAGTGACTCCCATTTTTATGTACTTTGATTTTATTGATGGCTCATCAACTAGGCAAATAGATGTTTTCTGTCTTGAGAAATTGTTTTTTTCACAGATGAAAGTTCAAAAGTCCTCCTGTGTTGTCATCTTTGAGTTTGTGTTTCACCGTCTGTTGAGGACTCAGAGAAATTAAGAAGTGAAATAGGTTTAGTAATGTAATTTAATCATTCTTTTTGTTTTCCCTTTTGTGTATGGAATGAGGCATGGTAGCAACCAGTACTGGATCTTTGTGTAAAGAGTTGGACTTGATGATCTCTAGAGGTCCCTGTATTTCTGAGATTCCATGAGACTCCTGTTAGTAGCTGCTGTTTTATGTCCTCATTGTAATTTGTGTTGCTTCCTACTTTCTCACACTAATATGCAGCGTGATTTCCCTGAGGTTGTGATGTCCTCAGAGTCTAGAATTGGAAGGCTTTTCTTGTGCCAATAACTATATTATTTTTACTACCATAATTGTGATGTCATATTTTTTATTTGCAGTTCCTTATAAAAAATTGTTTGAAATGATAACTGGCTTTAACTTGCATAAGTTCTTCCCTTTCTTGATGGCTAGAAGGCCTTTTGCAGTCTGCCATGAATCAGTGAGGGAGGCAGAAGTACGTCCCAGAACTTCACACTGGTTTCACTTAATTCAAGAACAGGCATAGTTGAATGTACAATGTAATCTAACAAAAAGGCTTTTACAAATGTTCTTGTCCTTCAAAGTAAGTTTAATTGAATATTAAATCCCTTTCAGATATGGATTTGGGAAATTCTGATGTGATTGCCAGTTTTTCACATAAGAGCATTGGTTGTCTAGTAGCTTGTCCTCTGGTATTTTTATCAGGAGCGCACATTTTATGTGAGTGTGGTTTAAACTTACTCTTAATGTCTTTGAGAACATATAGATGAAACTAAGCAAATTTTGTTCAAGAGATATGCCCAGCATAGCCTGAGCTTGTTGCACAGTAAGTGTCCCTGCTTTTTTGAGAAGCTCCTTTGTTTTCTGGAGTTAGAAATGAATATCACACATTACTTTTTAAATGTTCTTACCAATCCCATTATTCTTTCTGTGCATTTTACAAATAGGATGTGATGTTTTGAGTATGCTTCAGGCTTCAGTAGTTTGTATAATGTTCTATTTTCTGCAGCAAAAGCATGTCAAGGTGATCTCTGTGGGTGGTTAATATTTTCCGGAGTTTGTTCCTCAACCATGAAAATATGCAAAGCTGGAGAGCTTGGTGGTATGTCATACATTTAGATATAAAATATATATATAATTCAATTTTATCTTCATTAAAGATAACAGAAAAAGTCACAAGTGTAGCAATAAATACTGTTTGTTTGTGGGTCAATGCATCATTCGTCACTTCTGATGTGTGTTTGTGCTTGTACTAGTGAGCAATTCTTGCCATAGCTTTACAGAGTAATTTTATGACAGTATAGTGTAGAAGTGTCATATAAATAGTGCTGAAATGCAATATTTTAGAACAGGATGTTCAAAATCATAATAGATCATAGACGTGGAAATCTATCAGAATTATTTTATGTTTGCATTTTAGCAAAAATACTCTTGATATGTTTGAAAGTCTTCAGGAGTTCTTTTGTTTATTTTCAAATACAAGCAATTGTAAAAACAATTGTGTGAAGCAAAAACAATGTATGTATATAAAATAAATGTATAAACATTGTAGAAAAGTATTTGAATAAAGAAGAGTTTTTAAAAAACTGATAATTGGAGAACCAAAAGGGGTAAAAGATGAACTTAATCAATGAAAGCTTTCTCTTTTCTTACAGTAGTAAAAAGAAAACAAAAAAGATAGTTCAAATCCCCGGTACATCTATATACATAAAACGGATTTGATTTATTAAATATATATGTATGAAAAAAAGCTAACAAGCATTTCATTAAACTTTTTTTTTTTTTTTTCCCTAGGACTGAGCAAACATAAGGAAATTAACTGTTACTGAAGTATAATAGTATGCCTGCATGCTGATTGCATGCTGATAGCATGTTGAATAATTGCTCTTGCTGTTATTCTCATTTTGGTTCCTTTAGCATCTGTCTCTGGGAAACTGTATTTCTGCTGTTTGTGCAGCATATAGGAGAAGTGAGTCTTCAGTTGTAAGTGGGAATGCTGAATGTTTTTGAAGTGTGACTTACTAAAGTTATCCTCTCAGGTACAGTAAAAGATCCACAGTGTGTGCAGCAGAGATCTTTTCATATCTCTTACCATTCCTGGCAATTTGATTTACCTCAGTAAAAGGCTGGGAAAGCCACATGGAGCACTTCTGAGATCTGGCACTTTATTCTCAATGAGACATTTTCTCTTGGAGCTCAGGCAATTTGTAGAAGTTATGAATTACTTTGGTGCGTGTCTCTGGGCATCATAAGGCATATCATACTGACGTTCTCCAGCAAGAGACGAAGTAAAGCAAGCTCTAGAAAGAGTTAGTTGATCTACAGAAGAGCTGCAAATACATAAAAATCAGAGATATGTGCTTTCTGATGGTTAACATCTCTGAAAACGTGGGCTTTTTAAGGATGCAGTTTTCAGGATCAGAAATATGGAACTAAGGACCACACCCAGCATCAAACCTTGTTACCATTACTCTCCATTCAACCTCTTCCCTTTTTGAGACTGCAGAACAACTACATCTTGTACCTTTGAAGAGGTTTGCAATCAGCATTATTATTGTGGATGGAAAGGGAAATTTACTGTGAGCCTACCCAACAGCATTATAGATACCAGCACTACGCAGAGTTGGGCGCAAAGCCTGCAGTTCTACATTGGTAGTCCCAGAATGACAGCAGTGGTTCTGGTTTCTTACACATGTTCACGTGCCTCAGATGCTTCCTATCCTGCTGTTACTCTTGGGTCTGCAATAGATTATTTTTAGAAAACAAAAGCAAAGTTTTTCTTTGGTTAGATAACATTCCTAACCATCAAATCTTGACTGACTTCTTGGAGTTTGTGTGCTCATGTCTTCACAAACTGTTATCTGTTGTAGCTGATACTGGTAGCTTTGTCATTTTTGTGAGAAGGCCAGGGGCATCTATTACAGGAGTCTAGTCCTTTGTCTGATGATGGATTCCTTCTACTCCCTGTCATCTCATATGTGTGTATTGTAGCCAAAGGTTTCGTTGAAGACCCTTCCCAGGTTCATGTTTAAAAAGTTATCTTCAAGTTTCTTTTTTTTTCCTGGAAGCTCAGTTTGGGAGATCGAAGCTCTTGATCCATTTGCTACTACAAAGCTCTAGTCTTCTGCCAACAAAAAATAGATTCTTTCAGATCATCTTTCCAAAGGATTTCACCTGAGGAAATTTTGGAATTTTCACCATTTTAGCTACAAATGAAACTGTGGTAGTGCACTTTGGCTTCATGCACTGACTGGCCAAACAGCACGAATCACCTGTTGCTTTGTGATTCTCTTCACATATAACAGCACGGAGGTGCATGAGCAGCACTGCATTTATACTTGTATTGGAATTAACATTTGATACCAACTAAAATCCCTCTATTTTACACTTCAATGATTGAAAAAGAAGAAATAAAATTAACCATAGAATTTTTGGTCAGAGCTTATTGACTTCAGCAATGAAAGAGATTAAAAATATATTGCAAATATTCTTTTTTTTTTTTTTTTTTTTTTTTTGCTGTGTTTCAGTGAATGCAGTTTTAGTGCCTAGCACATGATGTAATAAAGTTTAATTTATCACCGCAATTCATTTGTTTTCTTTGTGGTCAATGTAGACATCGAACTTATTAAAATATATTTTATGTGAATTAGTTGGGCTAAAGTTTAAGTAGATTATATATATATATAATATGTCATCAGGAAAATGACTGATAGGTTCATGATAAAAATAAGTGGATAAGGTACAAAAAAAAGGAAGGGTAAGTATGGAGTTTTTTGGGTAACCTTCAGATAAGCTTTCAGATGTAAGAATTTTGCTGAGCAGATTTGAATGCTGCTGTAACAGCTCACTATTGAAGCCCTTTAAAAATAATGTGAAATCTGCTGAAATTAGTATAGACTTTTTATACCGATACAATGGGCTTCATTCTGTATCCTGCAAATCTGAGATCTCCCTTGAAGGCTGGCATATATGGACCTGGGAGACCGGCATCCTTCTCAAGGGAAGGCTGGAGGCCAGCTGCTGTCTGCAGCTTTCTGGGTCACCCTGCTTGCAGAATTATGGAGAGAAGGGACGTTTAGTGCTCCTTGCAATGCAACATTTTTTTTCTTCTTTGAATGGCTGTCTTGAATCATTAGAAAGGCTCCTACAGAGTTTTTTGAATCCACAAATAAAGCAATTTCAGATGCACTCAGGTGAGCTTTAAAATTGTTCAGCAGAAATCAGAGGGAATTTCATTACTGAAGGTTAGTTGAGTTAGGTCAGTCCTGAGCTAGCCTGGGAATCTCTTCCACCTGGTAGTATTTGAGAAAGCACTGCTTATACTAAAACATTCAGTGGTACCATCACATGAAATTAAATTTATTTTTCTATTTCATTGGAAAGCTTCAATTGCTTTAAATCAAGGACATTTAAAATTTCCTACAGGCGGTATAGAACTACTGCAGCACAAGACCTTCCAGTGACTGCTGGCAGGCAGTTGTCCAAAGGTCCTTTTACAATACAGTGCAGGGCAGCAGGGTCATATTTAAATAAATGTTTCATGACATCAAAAAGCCATGCCTTTAATCTCTTTTACTTTACCTTTGACACCAGCATATTGATGATCGTCTGTACCTCACATTGTAACATTTTCTCTGATTATTCTTTCATTACTTCAATTATTTTCTTCCTCTCCATCCATCTGCCTTCCCATCTTTAATCCTATCTCCTGCTTATATTACTTGATTCTTCAGCTGCTTGTGCTTTTCCTGTTGTCACTGCATAAGGCTCCTGATAAGGGCAGGTGGAAAAGCTGCTGTGAGTAGCATCTGAAGTGCATCTGCTGTGGTGTGACAGACCAGCTGCATGCTTCAAATAACAACTGAGTTGATCTCATTTATTTACTGTACTGGAATTGCATTTGTCCTTCTGCTTGCATGACCATATGAGTATGCAGAGCTATACCAAAGCTGTAAGAGCCTGCAGCCCAGGATGCTCCGGTAAAGCACTCTCTTCCAGTACTTACCTGTGCTTTCCTTCCTTTCTCCTCCTGCTGGGTACACACCTTGGCTTCCGCAGCATACTCTGTGTCCTCTTCTGCCTTTTGCTCTTTATTTTTGTTGCCATTTATCCTGTTTTATATCTTGATTTTTTCCAATTTATTACAGGAAATTTATGAAACTTGTAATCAAAAGTGATGCATTTTTCTGGGCTTTTGGCTGAGAGGAGTAACAAAAGCTTAAATGAAGATAGCTCCTTTTAAGTCTACTGATGTTATCCTGCCAAGAGAGTTGCAGACTCTTTCCTATATATATTGACATGCACATATTCTTTGTCATAGCATCTACCAAGTTCTGTAGTGTGAACTTTAAGTGTACTGGTCTGTAGTTCACTGGATCTCCTCCAGATTTTTTTAAATTCATTTCATATCCACCACCTTCTGCTTGACCAAGGCAAGCAGAAACAAACATTTTTCAGCTGTTGTTAGTTCAGCTATTTCATATTCATGTTCCCTTATTGCTCTTGATGGGACACGCCAATGAAATGATTTGTTAGATCTCAGTTTGTCATCTTGCTCTATTGGCACTTCAGTTTAAGATAGGACTTCTTGTAGATCTCTGCAAGGAAGGAGTTTGGCCTGGTAACTTCTCAAGTCTCCTCTACAGCAGATGAAAAAACAACAATCTTTTGTTGATCTTTCCTCTTCCAGCAGTGGACATGGGCTCCCAGGGGGCTGTGTATGGCCAGCTCCTCAGTGGGCCTGATCCTGGCCCCCAGCCCTGGCGTGTCTCTATGGAGGTGACTGTTCCCTGGGCTGTGCCTGCCCTTGCTGCCCCTGTCCTGCCCTGCTCCCTGGCTGTGGATGACCAGGTCCTGCCCTGCTAGTCCCATGCACAGCCCTCCTGGACCACTGCCCATGGGGAAATGCCAGCACTTATATCTCTCTGTTGTGTTATTTTGCCTTTACATCTAAGCCTGCCAGATGCTACCATCCTTTCCCTTGCTTGGACACAACTTAAGGTTTTTTTTCTTAGAAGGATACAATTTTATTTTTTTATTTTTTTTCTAATAACCTCCTTTATCCTGCTTGTTCAAGTCAGCTCTTTTCTCTTGATTTCCTCAGTCTTTTTTGATAGCTTGCATGCATTTCTTCTGACCTTGCACAAGGTGTCTTCAGTCACTCTCTGTGCCTTCTGTAAAGATGTGAATCTTTTCGTTGTCCATTTTTTCTTCTTTGTAACGAGCTCAGTCATTTTTATTCAGCAACCCTTTTTGAAATAGAAGTACTTTTTTTCTTTCTTTCTTTGTCATCTCTTCAAAGATGTGCGTTCTAATCTACATTGAAGGAGTTACTGTCTGTGGCTGGAAATTTACTTTGTGTCATAGCCTGATGTGAGGTTTACTCTTATTAGATTAAAAATATCTAACGGTCCTAATTTTAGTCCTCCATACTGGTAGGGAGGTGTTTCAATATTACAAAAGTGCTTAGATTCTTAGGTATGTTTAGGAATTGGTTCAGAACACGGGTTATATTCATATACTTTGCTTTTCTCAATGTCATCTCCCTTGGCTATAGTTGAAGGAATATGTGTTGGTTGTTTAATGTGAATGAAATGTCAAATTCCAGACAGATGTGATATCAGGAGTTGTTCTCTTATTTTCATGCAAAAGGTGCACCTTCTTATGAACTGTCACAGTAACCTGAATCACAGAATCAGAGAATGGTTTAAGTTGGAAGGAGCCTCTACCTCGGTTTAATATGAGAGGTATAAGAAAATCCAACAAGTGGCAGTTGTTCTTTGAGCTGTCTTATATGTTTTCAGAAGAAAGACAGACATGCCTGAAGATAAAGTAAGGCATAGTATCTGTGCATGTTGGATAAATAGTTCAGAAATCTCCATGAATATGATATTGGCTTGTGCATACTTATAAGATTAGTGTCAACATGGGTTATCTATCATGTTAGTACAAGTCAAGCAAGTTAGATCTGCCTGAGGGGTGGTTTAGTGTGTATACCCAGCTATTCAGTCTGTGCTCCTGTGGAGGTTTGGGAAGACAAGGCTGGGGAGGGATGATTTTTCCTTTGCACAAGGCTTCTTGTGCTGTATTTGTACTGTCGCCATTTTCTCCGTTGTAAGATAAGTACAGGTAATTGATAAGTAAAGGTAATCAGCATTCTATTAGTCTTCAGGGTAAGTAAGATCTAAATGGAAGAAACATCTGAGCCTACGTTCAAGCCCCCCTCCTTAAATGAACTTTTCTATATGACCTGTATATTGACTACGGAGTGAACAGGACATTTCAGAAGTACGTGATGTATTCAGTTCATGTAATCATTTCTTTTTTTCCGTCATTGGGAAATTCTCAAAGCACTAAATACTAAATTTTTAATGGTTTTCTGTAAATTGCATTATTTTTTCTTGATCTACTTCTTTTCACAATTGCATATTGTCATTATTAATTGAGTACAGATGCTTTGATAAGAAAACTCTGCTTTGTGAAAATTCAGGATTAATATTTGTGGTGTGGAATATAATGTGACATTCTGTAAGTACATAGCACAGCTTTTGTTAAAAAATAAATAAATGGGGAAGATATAGTTTCAGGAGATTGGCAGATCGAGAAACATTCAGAAATTAATTATTTTCTCTGTATCAGGTAAAAACACGATTGCTTGCTCCCTCCACCACAGCACTTCTGTTTGAACACACTGATAAGAAAATCCAGCCTTCATTTGTCTAAATATTAATGTAGAGTGGCATGTAAAAATTGACTAATGAGATCAGAGTAGTATGAAGGTCTTTTCATAGGCTCATTTAATTTTGGAATGATTATAAAACATAACTACTAATTTATTTCACATGTTCTTGTTAATTATAATGGCATCCAATAGTGCTCATCCAGTTATGAGCTTCTGAGTATGTCTCAGTCATGGGAAACATCCAACACAATCGTTAGGCTCAGGAAAAGAAAAGGAGCACTACTTTTTCTCTATTGGCAGTGCTGCAATCTGTAAGCCAACTCCAAAAGTCACACCTCCTTTTTATTTCCATAGAAGCTACAACAGATACCAAGAGCACAAAAATACTATTTGATAGATCAAATTCTCAGGTACAAAATACTATTTTTAAGCATAGTCACCACCACTAGTTGTGCATTTTTCCAGCAATGAACAAGGAAATGCATGCTGCGCTTGTAGAAATTGGCACCATTGATGGTGACCCACTGTCACCACTGCTGAAGAAAGGCAATGCCCACTGCCTCACTGTGGTCACGTCCAGTGTTTGCTCTTCAGAAATGTTCAGCATACATCAGTAAATGTGAATGAGTGCCATTTTTTTCCACATGGAGCAATTAGATGGCACATCTTTGCTTCATGTGTACTCCATGTCAGATGCCATTCTGTCAGACTGCCCCTCTGCTGCCATGTGTCGCACAGCAACAACATGTAATGGAATATTGGTGGGAAGGCTCAGCTTCTACTGCCATACCACCAACATCTGCCTCTAATGTTGTGAACTAATGTAATAAATCAGGAGGCATTACTTCTGGAGCAGCCTTAGTACGTAACGCTCATTAAAAATGCTTTTCTTGTACTGAAGTAGTTTAAATTTATTGTAGTCAGACTATGCGTCTTCAGTTATAACTCCAGCATTTTTTTTCCATATTTTGAGAATCGATACAGATGTGTTAATGACCTATTTTGAACCAAAATTCAGGATATCCAGTTGATGTGATGCAATGTAAGTCGTGCTTTGAAGTCCTGTTATCTTATATGCTATTAAAATAACGATCACTGTCTCTATTGAGTAATTATTGTTTTGCTGAAATTAGCTGTGTTTGACCCCAACTGGTTGTATTATTTCAAAACAGTAAGCATACCTAACTGTATCTTTTTCATGTGACCCTAAATCATGTTCTAAAATACGTCTGAGTGCTTTGGTGAGTTGACATCTTTTATACAAATATTCACTTAAAGTAGTAATGAATAATTGGATCCACTTTTACTGGATTAAAAAAATGCACGTGGGTAGGTCTGACTGAAATAGAGACCCCCCCCCCCCCGAGTGGCTGCTATCTGTCAAGCAATAGAATTTCGTTGTACTTCGGTGGAGTTAGTTACATCTTTTAAAAGTACTGAAGGGCACTGACAAGGCAGGATAACGACTGTAAACTTGTAATCTCACATCAAAATGTTGTCATAGACACAGCATTCAAACAATAATAGTTAATGATCTAAACATGATCTAAATGTGAGATGAGCTATAAGGTGAATACTGCAGTGGAATGAGAAAGTTAAAGGAAAGTGTTTACAGCGAGTGGGTATGTACTTGTTTAAGTACATTTCAAAGGACTGTCTCAACATAGGGGTGAATTTGGGTTTCACTTTGATTTTTTTTGAGATACATTTTGTTGATTTCTGGCAGAACTGTGACAATTCATGTAAATCCTGTTAGTTGGGTTCCTAATGAATAATGCTTTTCATGTAAAATGTTGTTTGCAGCATGGTATGTGACAGAATTCTACCCTAAATGCATAACACTGTCAGTATTGAAAACGAGTATATCACCTGTTTGTTTCCCTGAGCCCAGCTCCCATCTACCTACCCCTTTCCCTTTTTCCCTTCCCATTTCTCAGGGGCTGAGGGGGCCCACAGGTGTACTGCCCCCCTGTGATGGACACAGACTGATCTAGATAACACCGTGACACCTGTAAAACTTTTGTGCCAGGTGGAGCATCATAACTATTGCACATTTTATCATCTTGAGAAGGGTTTGATTGGAATTCCTCTAAATCTGCATTTCTACTGAGCATCTACATCTCAAATATATTCAGTTGTTTATCCATACACTTTTCATTTTTCAGTCTTTACAGAAGTTTGTGGTCTTGCTTGTTTGATTCAAGATTTAGGGACTTGAATGAGAAGCTGAAGGCAGGTGACATGTAGACAGAAATGAAAACAAATCAGTGTTTGTAACAGGAGAAATAAATGTCTTAAGAGGCAGCTGCCTTTCTCAGGTAGACCACATGGAAATGTATTGTACATGAGATGGAGGTCAAAGTGATGCATTTCTGAAGGGGAATATCTTCACCGGTAAAAAGAAAGTTACTAGGTGAGGCCTGCCATGTGTCTGATGCACACATCTATTGCCTGTGAATGTACTTTATTGACATTTGAAAGATTTTAGAATGCAAATTCAAAAAGAGCAAAGATAAAATAATAGTATATTAGAATAGCGAGAGTCCTTGTTTTCATATTAAAGCCTATTTGTAAGAGATGAATTGGAATAAAATATTGTCTTCAGTAATTTCTTGTAAGAAGGCTGTATCTCACCAAAATAGGTCATTTTTTTATGTATATTTTCATGTATCTTTGCTATCATTTGTTGTCTTTTTTTTTTTTTTCCTTTTTTTTTTTTTTTTTTTTTTTTTTTGTGGGCCAAAGCAGATTGTGACTTTTGATAGGATCCAAACTAAGAAAACTGAGGAATACAGGAGAAAAACAAAGATTCAGGCATTCAAGGCCCACACAGTAATACCTGCCAATATGTATTATTGAGGAAATGACTGCAATCTGTATTTCTGTCTGTTCCTTAAGTGCAGAAGAAACTGGAAAGATTTTGATGCCTAACTGCATGATCAGTGTCTTAATGGGAAACAGGAGAAGCAAGGTGGACGCTTCTCTCGATTACCTGGACATTGCCGTTTTGGATCTAGGATAACCGCGTGTCAATCAAACAGTTTCATTGACACATATTTTACTTTCCAAAAGTTTTCCAGGAACGCTGCCTGTCTTCACCTCCTCATATTTGCCTTAGAATCCCTACCTGTTTTTAACATTTTCTTCTTTTCTTTCTTTGCATTAAGAGAGCGTATGACTTTGTCCTCATTTCCCAGTGCTGTCCTACTGTGCAGGGGTTTCACGTAGTGTTTATTCCTCCAGCCTATCGTTCTCTGCTCTTCCTTCTTCACTTGCTCTACTACAGAGGCTGCCAGGTAGCTTTCAGTTTTCTAGGAACTTCGACCTTCCCAGCAGGTTTTGTTATACTCTACAAACAAAGGAAGAAGTTAGAACTGGAACTCTTTTAAATGTCCAAACATTTTGTAACAAAGTGTGTATTAATAATACCAGTTGGAACACAGATTTTTTTATTTTTTATTTTTTTAACTGTGGGAAAGCAGTCTTCCCTTTATAAAATTCTGCATTCGTTTTGCTTTTCAGTCTGCTTCTGTCTGACCTTGTCAGCAAGGGAAAATTGCCAAGAGGCACCAGTAAGAGGCTACTCCAGAAGTAGCAGAGTTTCGGGCATTGAGGCTATATCCATATTAGTAAATTAAGCAGTGATTGGATGTATTTCCAGGTTCCTGCCACATTTTTGGTCTTTGCAAACTAACGTTATTCCAGAAATTTTCCAGACATTTGACTGTTTCCGTTAGACAGTTTGCATGCTAGCCCTGTATTTCGAATGGTATGTGAGTATAATGGCATAGATCTAGGCTGATCTGTGCCAGCTGATTTCAGCAAATAGAAATGTGCTCAAGTGTTGTTTAATTGGGTAGCGTAGATGCAATGTCAGGAAACTTTCTACAGACCTGTAAGGTCTTTTTTAATTCTGCCTTGCCCATCTCTCCCCCTTCAGTGTGGTCTTGTAATCTCAAGTGTCCAGCCTGTTCCTGTCCTTCCATTCGCTCTAAAATACATACAGATCTGAATTTATTTCTGTGCTGTCCCTTCCACTTCTTTTCCTTCCTTCATGTGACTGAATTTACTGGTAGTGACATTGCATGAAATTCTGTGTCTGGAAAAAACTTACTTTGGGAGGGCCTTTCTTGTACATAAAAAATAGAAATAAAAAGAATAATACTAGACTTTGAGTGATGCCTTACCTCTTCCTATACTGCATGTCAGAAACTTGATGAATAATTATAATTCCTGTGAATTACGGTAAGTTCATTCTTGAAGCTGACTACATGTTAAGGGAATCTTTCTCTTTAAAGTAGCTCAGGATTTTACGCAAAACATTTCTGTCAAAACTAAAAACTATAACTCCTTTTTTTCTTCCAGATTACTTATTAACCAGCTGATTCACAGTGAAAGAAATTAGGGGATGTGATAAAGCATTTCCTGTTTTGCTTTGATTAAGTGATGTCTACATAGCTGTAAATTTCTCTCTGTCTTATCAGGATGGTGATACTGGAATTGATTTTGGACATCGCTTCAGTTCGGGGTTGAATTTATAGATCTTTTTGAGGCTCAGAAGAAGCAGGTGAGTACAGGCCAAACATTACTAATCTTTTGAGAATTGTCTTGTGCAATTTGGTTTTGTGGAATTACTGTTTTTGCTCACCAGTCCATATTCAAGTAGTTGCTCTCTCCTTCCTCTCCTTTACTGAGATGTGTGGCTACTTCTGCTCTGATGACATCTTTTAGGCTTTCCCTGGCTTTTAAGTACCCGCCAGGAAAAAAAAAAAAAACAGATCAACAGAAAAATAACACAAAACCAACCAAACAAAAAAAGGGAGCATGATTGTCTCAGTAAAGTCTCCGGAGCCTCGGAGGAGGAGATAGGGTGCAGTGAGGAAAACTCCACTGCAACAAGTCTGATTTGAGCTTCTCACCGTAGGGGTATTGTCACATTCTGCCCGTGAGCTGAGAAAATAATATCTGGTATTTTATCTGGGAGAAATGAAGATTATTCCTTAAGAATCGTGAACAAAGATACAGTATAAAAGCTCTTTTTATTTGATGTAGTGTCTGTTGCATTTGCTCTGAGTCTTACTGTGGTAACACTGTTGGAATCTCATGGTCGGCTTTTGCTATAAAAGGATTTTAGTACAGTTGGTATTAAGAAATTAATACGGTGATTACTGAAGGTGAATTTTTGTTCCTTAAGTTGTTTATTGACGAGTGGCTAGAATGAAGTTTCACTGAATAGTTTAACTGTATCATATTTGTTTAGAAAATTCTTTTGGATTATAATTGTGTAATTTTCTGCCATAGTTCATCACTTTAAAAGAAAAGATAAAACTAGTAACAAATTCCTGTGTTTGTGTATTCTTAGTCTGTTAAAATGGGAATGACCTCTGTTCCATTGGAAACTCTGAATATTTCATGATGTCAAAGACCAGGGGTTCAAATCTTGTTTGAACTGTGATGTGTGATGATAGTCCTAACCTGCCTGTTCATAATTGGTGTACATGGTACCACTCTGGGATTGGCATACCTGCACTTAATACCTTGCTTTGCTCCAGACCTTCACCTGTATTTTGAGTGAATCAGATAAGATACCAGTTCTATTACCTTAGAGAGATCTAGAAAGGAATATTAGGAAAGTGTGTAAGTTAAGAGCTTAGGAAGCCTCTAGTGTCTATTTCAGGTTTTTTTGTACTTGTTTAGGCAAATTGTCACATAGAAGTTTCAAAATATGCTCAATGGTTGCAACAACAGCATGCAGGCCCAACTGCTTACCTGCACACTGCTATTTCCAAAGTAAAGACATATTATTTCTCTGCATGCGTGGCAATTTCTAAGGTATTACAAACTATTTAAATACAAGTATATTCTCCTTAATATAGCCATCTCCATGGACTGATGGGTTAGAAGAAAAGAGATAGTTCCAATAGAATTTAATGATGGTGAGGGTAATTAGTGTTGAAACTGTTTATAACAAGTGTTCTGAAGTTTACCCTCTGGGAAGAAGCACAGGCCTTTTTAACCTCATTTGAAGCATTACCAAAGAAGACAATTCTGGTGTGTGGTCCTCTGTGGCTGTCTTTACCCACTGGCTAATAAGAAAGAAAATTCCTTTCTTCTGAATTAATTTCACCTTTTTCCAGTGAGCTTAGGTACAGGCCTGAAGGGTACAGCGTGACTGTGGTGGAGCCAAGAAAAAAAGGGAAAGATATCGTTTGAGCTTAGTGTATTGTAAAATCAGAGGGTATAGAGCACTGAAAACTGTAGAGCTTGATCATGTAGAAATTTGTGTATGGTTCTATGTTAATATGTAGTAGTGTATTTAGAAGAGTGGTTTGTCTTACATTACCCAGAGGAGAAACCAGTGAGAAAGGTTTGGATTCTTTGCTTTCTAACTAGCGGAGGAAGCATGACTGTATTCCCATCATGTATTTATACACGTCCGTCTGAGCAGTGTAACACAGACAACGTCAGTGAAGAAGTAGTATTTTGGAGAACTGTTTGTTTTGATAGAAACATGCTTATTTTAATAAAGTGTGTGTTGCATCTGAAAGCTGATGAGTCAAACAGATTCTTTTAAGAATGTTTTTCTGGAAGTTGACAGTTTTTGGTACCAAATAATGTCAGAAATGCAGTAGTACTGACTTGTGCATCTATAATAGCTTGGCAGTATCATTTTATTGAATTCCAACATGTCTGGAACTTAAGGCATATGGAGGAAAATAACTGTTACTCTGTTTCCTCCATTATTTTCTTCCATAACTTGAAGTTAAATGCAATCTATAAAAATGCTTTCTGTAAAGAAAGCCAAAGTCTTTTTTGGCTTCTTCAGCACTGGTCTCTATTTCTTGAAGTACGTGAAAGCAGGAAGGGAATGTTTTTGTAGTCCATGAGGAAATAGTAGTAAATTCTGACTACTGATTCTTCAGTATGTCGTACAGAGTTGATACTCTTTTATGGCAAGATATGGTGTCTCTGCACTGGCTGAAAGCTAGAATTCAGTCATGAAAGTAGTGATACAAATAGATACAAATAATAATAATAATAATATTATTTGTGTAATAATAATAATAATATATTTGTGTGCCTCCGGTGGCGCAGCGGTAGAATTCCCGTTTGCAGCACCAGGGGGCCCGGGTTCGAATCCCCCCCTGTGGCGCAGGGGTAGAAGTGCCGCTCTGCTACACAGGGGTCTCGAATCCCGGGAGTTGGACTCGATGATCTCTAAGGTCCCTTCCAACTCGCACAATACTATGATACTATGATACTATGATGATACTATGATAATAAAAAAGTAAATTGGGTTAATGAGTAAATTTTTATTGACGTAGAGACATCTGTGCTTTTTTCTGCTCCATCTTTAAACCACTTGAGACTTCAGGAGCAATGCTTAGAAAACTGAGTTAGAGGAGGAGAAGCTGAAACAAAGACAAAAGTCCATGCTGGGAAAAAATGTTCTGATTTTGGAGTGATAATTTAAACCAACAGTTAGAGATTATTAGTGAACCAGTTACTTCTGGACTTTGGGAGATAATTAGGCTTTGGTGAAGAAGCTGGGGCAATTTTCTAAATATTTTCTATGTGTTCTGTGTTAGTGGAACTGAATTGTAGATATAGAATTAATTTATATGGAATTGATCTAACTCTTTGTGCTCTATTGGCAATTTGTAGAAAAGGAGACACGATGATAATTCCTGGCTTTTTCTCATACTATAGGATATTACAGTTGTGACTTGTGTATGCTTATTGTATCTGTATGCATTTTGTTTACCTATGAAATATTCAGTCTTTGTCTAGATGATTATTTTGCTCAGGGCGAAAATGCAATTTTGTATTACAGTATTGTCAGATTAATGTGAAGATCCATCTCACAGACACCTGTCTTGCATCTCTTGCATTCTCTCAAGAGGTACAGGAGGACTCACTGCTGGTAATAATGTCACAATGCCTGAGGTGTGAAATATTTGATGCCAGTGCATCATCCAACTCATTCCATCAGCCTGGTGGTGGGTTGGCATTGCCCGTGTCCATGACAAAAGCTATAGAGCCTTCCACACATGCAGTCAGAGGGCATAAGTGAAGGAGAGGAGGAAATACAGCATATTAGCACATATAGCAAAATACAGTATCTGCTTTCCAAAAAGTAACTGGAGGTGGGCTGTGTTTTATCTTCAATCTAGTTTCCACCAGGAAGTCTGAAACAATCAGTACTTTTTAAAGGAGTAGGTACTGATTGTTGGGGAATTTTGAATGATCCGTCCAGAATTATTATTAATAGCTGCAAATTACTGATTTGGGAGAGCCTGAATGCAATGTAAATGAAGTCAACTTTTGCCAAAACGTACTTGGTAGAATTGAACTGATGTTCTCAGATGAGGAGGTAGTAGATTGTTGCTATGACTGTACAAACTATCAGACCATGGATTTAAGCTGGCTGGCTTTTCAGTTCAGCTCACCATTAGGTACAGTCTTGATGGTCTGGTTTGCTGGGAAGAGCACTATTACAATAATCTGCTTTTTACAGCCCATATCAAATACGAACTTGCACCACGTGTTACAAAGTTTGTGCTTTGGGAGATATTTTCACAGCATCTAGAAGTGATACTCCACATTTCTTGGAATTAGTCCTTAATGACCAACTGTAGAAAATGGTCTGCTGCTCAAATACACTGATTATTTTGTGGATTCTATCATGGAAAATTTTAAGGAAAAGCCATCTGAAATCTGACATTTTTTCTTCTAGTAATTTTATGATATATAGAGAGATGGTGTGCATCTTAATAATTTTATGCTTCTTTTTTTTCTGTGTGGTATGAATAAGAGAGGTGAGAACTCTTAATTTTTAACCGAACTGAATACAGGTTTCTAAATGTGGCCTGCTTGAGAACAGAGGACCATTACTGTAGTTGTCATGTAAAATAAAGTTGGAGTCTGAATCTCCTTTTTAGCTGTCAGCTTTATTAAGGAGCTACTGGTGTGTTGAGCTAGGCACACACATTATATAAGCAGTGTGTGGTAGTGTCTAGGGAGAATTTTCTCTCTCTTCTCTGCTGCTTTATTAGGTCTCGCTCACTCATTCGCTGTTGCCCTGTCTTACTCCAGCTTTCTGGCTGCAACTCACAGCACAGTAGGTCTAATGTAGATTGACGCCTTTGCTAGAGGACTGATTGAAACTTGTGTCTCATAGTTGCTAATGCTCACTCAACCATTTTATTGAAGATAAAGTAAATAAAATAGATTGCCATATGAGAATTCTCTTGAAATCAAATGGAATAATTTGACAGGTTTAAGCCCATGAAAAAGCCTAAGCATTGAAGCAGATGGGAATGCTTTTTTATGCACAATATACCAGGATAAGGTGCCTGCTGGCTTGATGTTAAACTGTTAATGTTTTTTTTGTGTTTTTTTTTTTTTTCTTTTTTTTTTTTTTTTCTTTTTTTAAACCAAAAGTCTAATTGCTGGAAATAGTAAAATCATTTCCAGTAAAATTTCCATTATTCGTTAAATTGTTACTTCTCTCAAATACACAGACTTTTGACTTAAATATATATATATATATACATGCATACATATATACATAGAGAGAGTAATGGCTATACAGATTTTATTATTGCTTCTTTAAGAGACCAGTGATGATCATGTTGATGACTGAGGTGTGAAACATTTGATGCCAGTGAATCATCCAAGTCATCAGCTAGATAATGGCTTGGCATTAACTGTCCACAAAGAAGGATAAGCCTTCCACACGTTTGGTCAGAAAGCAAACCAGCGATGGATCACCAGTCTCTTAAAATGTAATTTCAAAGCTGTACTGTGTGGTACTACTTCTGGAGTGCATTGCAGGATCCTCAAGATTACCTAAGGTTGAGTTTATTAGTTGATAAAAATAATTTTGTGAAATAATGCAATGTGTATTATTAATTTTATAGGTTTTAATAATTAAGTAATGTAATTTAGAATTTTACATTTAAAGCTGCTAAAATAGACCCTGACATTCCTAAAAGTATGTATGAAATAGTATGTTAAAGCTAAGAGCTTCTACAGCTGTTGTGCCAAACCATTTAGAATGATGTTCAACAACACCCAAATATTCAATTTTCAATTTTATAGAGTTGCTGTAGATGAGTAGTGTAGTGTGTCCGTGTTAATTTTAGAAATAAGTTGATACATAATAAGCAAATTAAGCTGAAAAAAAAGTAATATTGACCTCTTACTCCTGTATCTGGTTGACAGTATGTGTTGGTCTTTTTAGTTGTACCAACAGGTGTGTGGCTAGTAGTTGTATCATAGAAGTTGTTACTTGAACCACTACTTCAAGAAAGCAAGACACCTGAACTTCAGTTTAATATAGTGAGATACTTAAAACTCTTTTAGAGTTACCAGTAGAAATAAAAAAGTAAAAGAAGTTAAAAAGTATATGAACAGTGTTTGCAGGTACAGTTTCAATTTCATAAGTAGAAAATACAGTCATTTAAGTACCAAATACATTCTTTAAGTTTAAACAAAGTTTCTGTACATTCTTTGTGTTAGACTAAGTATATATTTTTTTGAAGTTCAACCATTTGTTATCATAGAGTCATTGAAGTTGGAAAAGACATCTAGGAACATCTAGGCCAACTGTCCTCCTGCCACCAGTATTGTCCACCAAACCATGTCCTTGATGTTGTGTCTTTTCCTGATGTCACGTACTTTAAAGGCAACCTGTATGGATTTCATGCAGTAGTTCTGGAAAGAAAGAGAATAACCAGCAACTATTTGAAGGGTAGTGACAACAAGGAAGAAGAATATATAAATACAATGGTACAGCTGGAGTTAACAGGACAAAATTAAGTATAAAGGTGAAATGTAGGTAGACTGTCATGAGAAAACTTCTGTTCATAAGCTGGTAAGCTTTATTGGGATACCAAATTATTTCCCTAGAGAAGAGAAGGAAAATGCTTTCAATGGGATCTTTTCATACTATTCTTTGCAGGGCTGCAGTCACATGCAATTCTGCTATAGGTTTGATAGAGAGTAGATTATCTGCAAAGTACTTGAATGCTAGTATAGGTTACTGCTTGCATCGGTTACATACTGAGAAACTGATAAAGAGTGAGTTTCTTAAGTGTATGGAATATAAAGTGAACAGGAATAAAATGGTAAAATGATGTTGTAAAATGGTATGTATATATTCCTTACTTCAGCTTTACAGAATCACACAGACTCACAGAATCATAGAGGTTGGAAGGATATCATCCAGTCCAAGCCCTTGCTAAAACAGGTTCCCAACATTAGGATGCACAAGACAGTGTCCAGGAGGGTTTTGAATATCTCCAGAGAAGACTCCAAAAGCTCTCTGGGCAGCCTGTTCCAGTGGTCTGTCCCCATCACAGTGAAGTTCTTTCTCATGTTCAGATGGAATTTCTGTGTTTCCAGTTTGTTCCCATTGCTCTTTGTCCTGTCACTGGGCACCACTGAGAAGGGTCAGGCCCCATCCTCTTTGTACTGCCCTTTAGATATTTATAAGTGTTGAAAAGATTATAAAAAGACTATTGATACTTATGGATGGAAAGCTTGCAGGGTTCTGTGAATATTTGTTTTGAAATAAATTATGAATGAGCTATTTGAAAATGACTTGCAGGAGTGAATTGAAAGACTGGAAAATCATAATAAGGATGGATTTCCAGATTGTCTAGAATGCAGTTACTTTGTTGATGTGAGCAGTGGAAAGGATGGTGCTAGTCAAAATCATACCACCAGTGTGATTGTGAATAAATCTAAGAAAATGTGAATGATATCCTCATTTTTTCCCATTTCGGTCATATTCTTAAAAGGAAAAAATACTCTGCTGTGTTTATAATCCAGAGCACTGGCACCAACTGAGCTCCAGAGAGATCTTTTCTCTTTGTTGTTGTTGCCATGCTGATGACTGCATGTGTCTGGCCAAACTCTTCCTTCTCTTGCAACATCCCAGACTTTATATTTCAGCACTTAAAAAGTAGAATTTAATGTCTGGGTCACCAGCATGGTAGGGCTTCCCATCCTCCTGGAGCAAGTCTCTTCTCATTCATCCTGTTGCATGCTTTCCGTTCATGAAGCAGGATAAAAGAGTTCTAGCTTTGTTTTTCTGGGGGAAGAGACAAGACAAGGAATTAACAGTTCTGCTTTGGATCTCTGTGTTAATTCTTTTGTTTCCCTCTTCTACATTCTATGAATTAAAGATTTCAGGAGGTGATGTCTTTCTGAGGAAGCAACAGAGAACATAAGCAATATAAATAGATTTTAATTACATATGTAGAGTTTCCATTTTTCTTCCTTATTTTCTCTTTTTTCCCTTGTAAGCAATTCAAGATAAAGACTCACTGCTCATTTCTGTGTTGGGACATCTTTCCTATCTGTCACAGGTTTTTCTATTTAAATTGGAAAGCCATTAGACATCAGCATTGGGAAACAAATGCGTAGGCCTGTATGCTCTCCAACACATTGATTTAGAGAGGAAAAAAAACCAAAAAACAAAAAGCAAATTATATCAAGAGAAATAGAAACCTCAACAGTAGTTTACATTAGATTTCTGTAAAACTTAAGGAAGCCAAATGTGGTTTCCATTATTTCTCAGGACAACTTATTTGTGCTGCTTTTCAGCATTGTTTCTTATTTGAACATATATGAATCAATTGTGAAAGGCTGATTTTCATGTTATTGTTGCCCGTGTTTTCCAGAAACACAATAAAATATTTATATTTTCAGGATGCTCTTGAAGTTACAGAAACATGCCTGTGACACATGTGATAAATCAGCTATTTAAAATCTTCATTTTAAATAGAAAAAAAAAAAAAAATTGCAAGCAATATAGAAAGCCATTCCATACGTCTGACTACATATGGAAGAAATGGCAGCAGATCTAATTCCTGCAAATAAATGGGATCTTGGAAATGGAATAGATGTTTATGTGATTGCTTTGAGAGTTAACCTCCCTAAAAAGCTGATTTTATATTAGCTTTGTATTTGTAAGTGATGCTTGTTAACTGCCTTGGAGAGTGATTTCTTGTCTCCTCTGGAAAATGCATTATAGGATCTGGCAAAGGAAGAGGTAATGATTTTTTGATGTGGGCACTGTCATCTAGGAACTGGACAAAGATCTCTGTCCCTCAGGAACCAGCCCTTGACATTTTAATGCAGTCTGTAAAACAGCTATTTAGTGGTAATAGTTGTCAGTCATGGTTTACCGGAGATACGCTTTTAGTGGTGATTTGAAAAGGATACCCGTGCTTAACTGGAATAGATTTTTTACACAAGCCAAATATTCAGTTTAATTTTTGAAGGAACTTTTACTTATTTTTTTCTGAGCATGAATCTTCTGTAGAAACAAAATAGGTGGTATTTTGGTTCATGTGGTAGCTCTGGTCCTACCAAGAATGCATGTTTGGTACATACGTGAAAATTCAGTGTGTTATTCAGAACACGTGATGGTTCTGTAGAAGAAAATACCAGGTGTGTATTCATAGGCTGCAAATTTATAGCTGCCTGCTTATAATTTTAAACAACGTATACTGGCTTCTTAAGAGTAAGCCATAAGGCTTGCTTCATTGGATGTATGAAACAGAAATTTAGTTGCAGAATCTATATACTTCTGTTATACATATTTTTGGAAGTACTTACACTAATGGGAAACAGACAAACATTCAGTTCGCTGTTGTGTACTTGAAGGAGGAGCTCAGTTAAATTTTGTTTTATGTCTGTTGAAATACACATAGGTGCTCCTGTACTTCTGTAATTGAATTTCCGGGCTAATAAGATTTTGTATTGTTCTGGTCAAGTTATCTATACATTTCAAATTAGAGCATATGGATATAGCATGATATTACAAAGACATGTTGTCAGTGCCTTGCAACTAACTTTGAAACTAGTGTTTATTATCTGAACACAGCGTACTGCAATAAGGTTGGTGAATATTTGCTTTTCTTCCTTTCAAGATGGTAACTGCCTTTCATATGGGCAGTTGCCATTAATTCTTTATTCTTTGTTTGCTGTAGAATATAATACAGCATAATACAAATTCAGTTCCTTCCTCTCCTAGTCTGTTAAATAATTAGTACATAGAAGATTTCTACTCATCTCTGTCAAAGACCTTTAGTTTTATGTCTTACTTTTCTCAGATTAGATTGTTAATAAAAGTTCAGAGTTTTATAATCCTTACATTTTCATCCCATCCTTACTTCTGAACTGAGATCTTACCTCTAAACAGATTATCTCTGCTGATTATACGTAGTAAATCAATGAGAGCTTCATTATTGATTTTATTTTTACAGTAATAGGCTGAACTGAATTAACAAAATGAATGGGAAAATATTTTGAGGTTTCTCTGATGACAACATTATGGCTCTTATAAGACATATTGTTGTAAGAAATGTGGAATGGGTACACCCATTTGTAAAATCTTTACTACAGAAGTATTAGAGTTCTCTTTGTCATTAATGCTTTTAATTGCTAAAGAATGTAATTATTTAATAAAAAGGTGATGCAGTTCTAGATATCTCCGCCCTCTTCCAACAATTCATTATTAGCACTACACCAGAACTTGTAGTCTGTTCTTTTAACTCCTTCAATGTAATACCAGCAAAAAGGAAAAATGAGAATGAGTGTGGAAAGGCTCCCCAAGTGCACTGGGAAATCCATCATCTTCAACCAAGGTACTTATTGTAGCAGTCTGTACTGCGCTACTTGGCTTTGCAGAGAAGTTACTTTGGAGAGATTATGTGGTCACTTTGCCCTGAAGCCCTGAGTGACAGCAGGCAGCCCCAGAATTGGGAAGGAAACAGACAGCAGGTAAGGAGAGGGAGGACAGGAGCACCCTTAGCTGCTGCAGCTGTTTGCGAAGTGAAGGTATGCAAACACCCTTGAGCCTTCACAGAATATCTTTGTACAGGTCAGTGGTTCAATCACACACTTATACTGAAGAAATACAGGCTTCAGGTGTTTTCTGTCTAAAGGTTGTGCTGAAGTACGTTTGATCTGAGCAGCTGTTAATTTGCTTATCTAAGGCTGGGCTTCCTACCTTCTGGAGTCCAGCAGTTCTTTACTTTGTATTATAAAAGAGAATGAAGTAATGCCCTTACTTACATATATATATATATATATATACATACATATAATATATATAATAAATATACATATCCATATATAATGTTTTTAATCTAAAATTTTTCACTTTGGACTTTTAGAATAATGAATATCTGTTCTTTGTCCCTCGTTTTCTTCAACAAAAATGGAAGATTTGCCAAATACTTTCCTTCTGGAGAGTGAGAGGTCTGACAAAGCATGAATATCACTGCAGTCATATCATTTATATTCTTTGAATTTTGCAATTCAGAAATATTTTTAGTTCAAGGTATTTTAAATTTATTTGATTTATTAGCCTTGAAAAATATGTATATTGGATTGATCAAATATATTTGATAGGAAAGTATTTTGAAGTTATTACATTATATATTTGAATACCCTGTCCAAGACTTTAAAGATTCTGGAAGATGGAACATGTGATTTAATTACCTCTTTTTCATTTTATGAACTTGACCTCTGTTTCCAACCTTGAGACAAAGAAAGTCAAAGTACTGTGAGCAACTGGCAGTTGATATTAGGAAGGTATCTCCCATATCTCTGTCACATCCCATAGTGACGGCCAGTCCTCAGCACATATGCGAGATTTCCCCAGAAAAATTCTACCCCCCAGCTGGCGAATTCATCTGCTGCCTTACTTCTTTAAATGCTCGGAGAAATCCTCTCGTTGTCTTTCAGCTTTCTATTTTCTGTGTTAGGTCTGGCTGTGAAGAGGCATCTAAGTCAATGCAGCCTATCAGCCTCAGTAGGTTTTTGTGTGTGGCCAGTTTGCTCTGCTCCAAGTAATAACTGTAACACATAGGCTGTTAGGGTTGTGTTTTGTCCTTTCAAAGTTTGTGGTGTGATTGTACATTTGTGGAAGTTTTCCTGTATCTGCCCCAGATTTTGCCATTTTCTAAGGAAAGCCACCAGATCAAAATCCTATATTCTAATATTTGGGATCTGAGCCTATTATGGTAGTGAAGGCTGATGATAATTTGAATGTCAGTGGGAGTGTTTTCCTTCTAACAGTCAAGATCCTGGATCATGACAGCACATGAGGTTAGGCTGACAACATAGAAGTATATACGTCTTTTATTAGGAAGCCCATGTTTGAGAGACGTGTTGGGGAGAAATCCTCAGCTCTCTGGGCTGGTGACTTGTACAGTATTGGCAGTCTGTAGTAAGAAACATATTTGTGGCATCTTTTGACTTTCTCTGCAATTCTTTCAGCTGCCAATTATAGAGGTAAAATGCAAAGCTTTTCATGAAATTACAGTTGTAGATGACTATTTTGTTATATGTTTGGGGTTTGTTTCTAGTATCAAACACATAAGTTTTATTATATATTAGCAGAGAAAAGGACAAATTGAAGTGTAAGTTGACAAACACTGAGATAGTTCAAACAACCAAAATAGCATATACTCATCCTCTAGCAAAAATTCAGATTCCTGCAACTACATAGGAAGTTATCAAGGAGCTGTAATTTAATTGCTAGATGCTTTGATACATTTTAGATTTAATTTATGTGCTTTTCATTTCCCTTAACCCAGAAATACTGCTGGTTGTTTCCACTACGCTGATGCATGGCTGCTTCCCTGAAAGCATAACAATTTTAGTAGGAATGTAGGATAAAAAACACTTTTTCTATGTATTCAAGCCATATAAGAATACAGAAATAAAAAGTATGTTATTGAATTATTTGACTTTGCTATGTAGCATTACAGTTTCTGTTAAATATGACTTTTGTATTTCTAAATATAAGAAAATAATTAAAAACAACAGAAAAACACGTTTAACCTCATTTGACCTTTCTGACGTTCAGTCAGTTAAAAGGTTTGTAAGACGTTTAATTACCAAATGGTACGATCATTATTCATCTCATCATTTGATATATAACGTCAAGTGAATTGCCTCCCTGGAGTGCACTGTGTTTCACAGATCAATAGATTTAGTAAGAGCTTGAAGGAGAGCTTTATGCATTCGTAGAAAAGAAGGAAAAGTATATCTGCCTTGTAAAACGGCTTATGTAGATATTCTGTGAGCTTGATGGAGTTACTATTTTATTTACTTCTCAGGAACACAGAATCCTGTATCACAGAGGCACTTAGTAGAATACTGTAAAACACTTTATTGAAAATTAAAAATACTGTTTCAGTATTACTTTATATAATACAGTAGCTTTAAAAGTCTGTCTTGAACATCTCCTGAATCTACAACCGCATTGTAGATACAGCTTCATTCAAATCTGTTAAAATAATTATGCTTATTATAACTGATTTTTTGCTTTGACATAACAAACATGGTGTGACAAAAGGTTTTCTAAATACACTACATATGATTGCTTAAACTATTCACATTTTTTCTGCAGTTTTAAACAGGTTTGGTTATTTCTGTTGTTTATTCCCCCCCTTTTTTCCCATTTATTATGATTTTTCAAGGATATGCATGCTCATATGGAAGGAAAAAAACCCCTATCCTTATCACTAATGGGCTAATTTGCTACCTATACATATTGAAGAATTTTCTTTTGAATTGTTTTAGTTAGTTTCAGAAGGGATAATTGCATATAGGGTACTTCAGGTACTAACACCAGGGTTTGGCTGCACCACTCTGATCCCCTACTTCTAAATGGAAGGGATTTCCAAGGGGCAGAATGAGATGCCTGGAGAGGGTCAGGCACTGTATTTGTTGCTCTTCTTTCTTCTGAAGTTTCAGCTGCTCCATTTGCTATCTCAACTCACCAGCTTTCTGCTTAAAAAGTAAGAAAATAAAAACATGTTTCTCTGATAACTCTTACATTAATGAGGATAAGCTTTTTATCCTAAATTTCTGCCTTCTTGTTGGTGCCTGTGTCAGTCAGGCGCTGAGGAAGCTGCAGTTCAGCCACGCAAATCCTCCTGCCTGTGGGACACCAGCAACATTTCCTTGAAAATTCTCCTTCCTTATTCATGTCACTTACAACCCATCATCTACTCAAAGATTAATTTGAATTGTGAACAATATCTAAGCTTCCATAATCCCTTGCTCTTGTCCTCTTTCTTGAGCTGCTGTTCTGTGATGGAGAGGCCATAATTCTGCAGTGTCTTGTTCCTTGGGCCTGCCTAAAGTAACTCCTGCCAGGAGCTGTTTGATGTTTTAGCAAGGAAATTCTTACCTGTTTTTGAGAACAAGTTGGAGGAATTGTCAGGAGGCTTTCACAGTCTGTGATATTTGCTTTCTGTAGTTCTTGTGAATGTAAAACTTGATTTGTCTGGGCTCCTTTCACACAAGATCAGGCCTAGTTGTATCAGATGCAGGCAGTGTTTCTGAGGTTTCATTCCTATGTTTGTACTCACAGCATTTTTAAGCAAATTAGCAAAGCAGATAATACCAATTGCCATAGCAATTAAGATAGCTGGCATATATACTGTGTTCTTCTTACCTTTTTTGGTGAATGTCCCCTGCTGTCATGCACTGTTTACCAATTCCTTGAGTTTCTTTCACACTAATATAGTAGATTTCTCTCTTTTAAATGATGTAAATACTGGATGTTCTCAGCGAGGGGCTCCTATGCTCATTAATAAGCAATAATTTTAAAAGATGTGCAGGAAACCTGCAGTCTTTCTTGCTGAAGTTGAACATCCATAGACATTCTTGCCAGTGGTATCACTTAAATATGATTAGAGTAATTTATGTTTGAGTTCTGCATGATCATCAGTAGTTTTGGTGATACATTAATCTATGGCTTGACTTGACAAAGTCTGAACTATTAGGATTTGATTTAGAAATGTGTACATTTAATTTTGAGGCTGAGTAGATCTTTGGCTGAATAGCCAAATGTATGCATTTAACATCTCTTTGGACTGTGTATATCAACAGTCATCTATTTGAAGATATTCTTAAAGTTAGAGCCCTGTTCTATTCATCTGTTGGAGTTTGTGTTTATTTGCCTTTACGGTTATTGCTTAATGGACTAACATAATGTGTATTTGAAGTGTGAGGTCAATTTTGAATGAGAAGTAATAGAACAATTTAACTGCAGTGTGATCTTAGTAACATCATTTGTTAGGCGCTGTGGGTGTTAGGATAAGGGGTTGGTGAGTGGAAAAGTACAGCAAAACTTAAAGAGAAAGATGGCAGCCATCAAAAGTAATATTTTTCATGGTACTGATATGAAGGATGTATGGATATGAGCAGTGGTAGTGAAACCACAGTGACCAAGTGTTGTATTTCAGACAGGCCTTTTTACTTAAGTAAAACGTACGGCATTTTCTCAGTGTTTGAATACACAATTCATGCAAATAAATTTGCAGAAGGAAAGGCTGTTAAGAAAAAGTTTCATTTAAAACTTTGGAAAATCTGTGCATTTAAAAGACGTCATGCCACTGTAAATCGCTTCCCTTTTAGACATGGGACATTTTCTTCAAACTTCACATTTAACTATTGCTGAGCTCTTACAACAGAACTGTTTAATGAAAGTGCACGATTATGACTATGCCATATTTATTACTGATGGTGAACCTCATTGTGAAGATAATACAGTGTGAAAGAAGGCCAGATCAGCTCCTAAGAGGATTTGTCATGCTGTCAAAGATGATGTGGACAGTTGTCATTGGTCCTATATATGTAGATTGTATGCCACAATGCTATTAGGTGTGGTGTGAGATGGGCTGGGTTTTCTAAGAGATCTCTATTTTAGACACTGTTGCTAAAGAGTTCTGTGGTGAGCTCTCAAGTGAGATGAAGATACTTCCAGGGTTCCTAAAGCACCACTGTCTTTGTCACAGCATTCTTCAGTGACAGTGTCAGAAAGGCAAAGGCACAAGTAAAAGGCAAACTCCTAGGCTTGAGATCTGCCCTGTTCCTTTCTAGGCAATGGAACTTAAAAGTTCTCTTTGCTTTTTCCCAGAAGCAAGGAGCAAGAATAATTTGACTTCTTTGGTCCTGTTATAAACCAAATGGTTTAATAAAGAATACATAAATAAACAAGTCAACTTTCTGGAACAAAACATCCAGAAATCTCTGCCAAATACAATTGCATATTGTATGTGATGCTGTCCAGAGCTGAGAAACAGAGTTCAGAAAATTACAAGTATTGTGATATTACTGGGAATGGTCCTGAGCGACCTGCTCTACATGACCTGCTTGAGTGTGTGGGTTGGACCAGGGCACCTCCAGAGATCCCTTCCAACCTCATGATTCTCCAGTTGCTTTAAATAGCCTATATTATGACTACAGTTTCAGATATGCATTGATACCAATTTTTCATAGCTGTTTAAAACACTAATTAATATAAGTTGGCAGTAAGTGATTTTTATTATTGGAATCAAAGACGATCAGGGTCTCTGAATGAAGAATCTAGAACCATATTCCTTCACATTTCAGAGAGAAGAGAATCCTGAGACACTGATACACATCAAATTCTAGAACAAGTTTCTTGATGAAGTTCAGGACAGATACATTAAAATCATTGGATGTTTTGTTTGCATAAACCATCTCCATCTGCTTTATACGGATTAAAAAAAAAAAGATAAAATCCATTGATGTTTGTAATCTTAGGATCCCTTCCTATTCAGAGCTTCATTGACACAGTTTTGGTGTGTGTATCTCTACATGTATTTTTTGAAGTGCTGTATAGTTTAGTGGTAGTATTGCTACCTGTGATGTTCTATAGACATAGGTTATGTTGGTATGATACCAGACATAGGTATGTTGGGCATTCTATGGCAAGATGGATTTTAAGTAACGTAATATGCATAGAATGGAGAGTGTATAATTGAGTATCTATACCATGTAGTCATAGAATCACCAGGCATTGAAGAGACCTCCAAGATCCAGTCCAACCGTTCATCTTACACCAATTTTTCCTCACTGGACCACATCCCTTAATACAACATCTATTATCTCCCTGTGCAGGCTGTTCCAGCCCCTGGACACTCTTTCAGAGAAGAAATTTTTCCTAATGTCCAACCTGAACCTGCCCTCATGCAATTTGAAGCCATTCCCTCTTGCCCTGTCACTAGTTATGTGGGGGGAGAGGCTGACCCCACCTCATCACAACCTCCTTACAGGCAGTAGTGGAGAGTGATAAGGTCTCCCCTGAGCCTCCTCTTTTCCAGACTAAATACGACTTGTGCTCTGGGACCTCGATATCTTTCCTATAGATGTCTGTCTTCTGTATTCTTAGTCATTATACAATAATCTATGCATAAAAAAGGAATTAACAGAGCTCGTATTACACAGAAAGGTTGTTCGCTTCCAAAACTTGTGAAGTAAGAGGTTTTGATTATTTCTCCTTTCGATCTCTAATGTGTGTTCATTGATGCCACAATAAGTGAGCTAGATGAAGCTTGAACAGTTAGTAAACATTGCAACTGAGTATGCTCAGTTTTGGGATAAAGGATAGCAGGCTCCAGAAATCTTAACCTTCTCTGAATTATGTCCAAACTGAATAGCCTGTTCATGTTTAATCCAGTTATTTCTAATAAGCTTTTAAAGTCCAGATCATTTGTTCTTTGAAAAAACTGTGGAAATGTATCAGTTGGAAGTGCAGAGTATTGCATCCCCTAAAATCGTGGGACTAAACTCTAAGCAAACTTTTACATGGATTCTCATGAACATTTCTGCTTCCAAAACAAAAAGAACAACAACAGAACAACAACAACAACAACAACAATAACAACAAAATAAGACCCCTGCTCTGAATTTTATGATTGCAGAAAAAACACTTCAAAAATATGGCATTTGTGTATGGCTTCTGCAATGTTTTCTGTCTTGAATTGTACACAATCTAGAAGAAGCTTTAATCTGCCTGTTTGGGAAAGCAGTAACTTGCAGTAGCTATTGTACGATCCTGAGGGCTCTGCACGTGCATACATGACAGTGTGTCCTACCTACACACCTGCATCTTGTTGTGTTTTATGGATGTTCAGACAACTGAATTAGCTATGGATCTGATTTATACTCATCTTTCAGAAAGCTTAAAGCATTATCTCTGAAAGTCTTCTGTTCCTTTCACACCAGACACATTATTGGCGATTGAATCCATCTCATTTTGTATTTGTTATGATATAGTTTCAAACTTTTTTTTTTTTCTTTTCCCAACTAATGTAATTAAATTAATAAAATCCTAAATAGCCTTGAAGCACTTCTTAAATCTTTTGTCTTATCAGAGACAATAAATCTTTGCTGTCTAGGGGTATTTTTATCCCAAGTGTCAATAATTTTTAATGGGAAACACAAAATGGAAAAGATAATGGACATATCCAGATCTTGAAGATGCCTTCTCTTAAACTCATTTTTTTTAAAAATGTTTGTGAAAGCAGTGCTTGCTTGCATGGACAACGGTGAAACCATGAACTGAATTTTACAACCTTCTTTTTGTAATATTACTGTATTTTCCAGCTTCCTACAAGTGTGGCTCTTCTTTATGCGATGTAATTGTACTACAATATTTTGTGTATTAAATCATATCTATTAGTTACATTTCAGCGATTATTTGCATCTGGTTGCTGCAAAGTTAAATTGGCAAAACCATACGTCCCCTTTGTAGTTCTGTGGATGATCTTGAAAATTCCAGTATCTGTAACTTTAAGTTCAGAGAAACCCACTCATGAAATAAACCAGGTGGGCGTGGTATCTGTTTCATAGGAGTGAAAGAGAAAATAAGGAAACATAACTAGCTAATATATGGCGTTACTCCACTGTGAATGAATGAGTTGTTCTGCAGTCTTCTCATCAATAAAGTGTAATTTCAGTTACTGAACTGCTAGAGATACAAATTTGGGATTTTCTTAGAGAATTAAACAAAAGTTGCTAATAAAATGTGCTGATTATGGGGTGTTAAATTTCAGTGTCTTCTTTTCCATGAAATACATAATTTAAAATATTCTAATTGATTAATCTTATTTTTAAATAGTTAATATAGTGCTGGGGTAATGTCACCTGCTCTTTCTTTTGTCCTGTTATGACAGTTTTTGATGGAGAATTCTTACCGCCAGGCATGAACTGAATTCCTGTGTTCTTCTGGCTTGACCGTCCCTGCAGAAAGTGCCCTGCTGTGGAATTGTATATCTCCAAGGCTACCATAGCCTAGATTTGCTATTTTTAGCATACTTTGTAAGAAAACAGAAGTTTTCCGAGTTGATAGAATCGTGCTCTCTGTCTGTCTGTCTCTCACAATAATTCTTGGACCTGATGGTCAACTTCAAACAAATCTGCTGGAGGAATAGTGGCCTTGAAGATACCAATATCCATGAAAACATATACAAGTTGTCTTGTGTAACAGGAACATCCAGAATAGTGTGTCCAGTGAGGAAAAAATGTATGATGTGTCCGTACTGTTATTTGTAAGTTCTGTTGCTCTCTCAAGTAACTGTTCTGAGAACTAACTAGTTCTGCTTATTTATGAATTCCTTATCCAACTGCGGTGCAAATATAGAGCTATTTAATTGTCACATGTTATTCATCATGGGATTAATTCTGTTCAAGTGGAAGGGATCTCTGTTCCTTACATTTTGTTTGAGAACGACTTCTTCACTTTTTAATCTGACATTACATCACTGAACAGTTAATTTTTTATTCAAGTTTAGAGAGAAAAAAAAAATAGGTAGATAATTATGGGTTATTTGTTCTTTGAATTGCAGCCCCGATTGGCCAAAAGAATAACATAATTTGGGACAGTAGATTAGTTGGTTTTTTTTTCAAGGTTTTATTTCAGACTTTGTAGAAGAACATATGCACAGGAGAGAGACTAACATATGACATTTTGTGAAAGCTTCACTTGTACTTACATCTTGGTTCCATATTGGTGGTGTTTTTGGCACCTAGGAAATTAAGACCATGTTTTTAATGGAAGATTGTTTATCTTTTTTTTTTCTTTCATTTTAAGCACCTTTGTAAGAAAGTTCTTTGTGGTAGGAATTCATTTCTTTGGCACTGCATTCCATTCCTAGTGTCCATACCTTCCAATTTCAGCAGCAAAGGATGCGTGGGATGAACTACAACTTCTATGTGAAAATGGCACTAAATAACATTTAAATAATTTTAGTTCAGTACTCAGTCTATCCAATGCAGTGATGAAATGTAAGTCCTGGGGAAACAAATAATGTGGGACATAATAATGAAGAATTCAGGAAAGGTCATGCAGAGGAGGTTGAAATGATACCATATGAACTGCTTTTCTTCAGGCGTGTTCTGTTTTTTAAATGCTTTGCTTGCTTTTGCAATCTCAGCATTCTTTAATGTAGAAGATTAAACAAAAGTTTCCTTTTTTAAAAGTAATCATAACAGTAATTCCATTACACAGATTTACAGACTTCGTATTCATTACAGTGCTATGAAATTTAGTTCCACGCTTCAGACTTCACCCTTCGATCTAAGTAGATGCAACAGTATGGTGTTGTTCTATGTGGCATTTGAAGAACAACAAAATAAGTAAATAAATAAATAAATAAATAAAAAGAGAGAAACAGTGCAGACAGGCTTAATAATTATTTCTTTTGAATTATTTAATATATTTTAAATATCTGCATGTGTTACATTTCATTCAAAAAGACCCCTAAGCACTTTAAGCTGTGCGTAAAAGAAAATTGCTTTTTTCCACTTGCTTAAATGCACCCTCTGCTGGGGTAAAACACAACAGCTGTGAAGTGCAATGTGATCTTGAAGCACAAGTGTTCAGGAATTCTGTTTTATGGATCATCTGCAACACCAAAAATAGCCAAAACTCTTAGACAAGTCTGGATATGTATTTAGTATTAGTTGGTTCACAGTGAGAAGTGTCACCTGTATAATCTTGATCCCGTGCAGGCTTTTCCATCTTACAGCCCAGTTATGCTTACATGTTCATGGACTGAAGAGTTGCAGTTCCTAGGAGTCTCATCTTTCAGAACTTCTGCGTTTGGCAGCATGACGTTATTTACGTTGAAGGCAGTTGAAAATAACTTCAAGGAACTGCTTGACGTTGTGTTTGTGTTGTTCCTGTGTAGTGGTTGAAAACATTCAGTTTCTTTTCAGAAAAAACACTCACATTGTGGGTGTTCCTACTTTAAGGAAACAATAACAGAAGACAACTCAAGCTTATATTGAGTTTCTTGTTGCTTCTGGGAGGTGTGTTAATCTTGCAGGCGTCTATGTGTGGGGGCCAGTATTGGAGGCATGTTTAGAGATAGGAAGTACTATTGTGTGTTCTTTCCAATGATTTACGGTCAGAAGCCGTACAGAATCCTTGCAGGTAGTATAAAGGAATTGAAAAGCAGAGGCTTTTCCTTCTTCCTGTAGAACAGGAGTCCAGGAGAGAGAAGGTTGGCAGTAGGTATCCCTTCAACAGCGATAGGTTGGATAAGTTCTGTGGAAAAAAAAAGTCTTAAAGAGTGGAAGGAGTGGAAGGAATGTTCTGCTCTAGAACGAGTGACTTTGACATTAAGCCTTTTTTTTTTTTTTTTTTTTTTTTTAGTTTCTCCCCCCCCCCTCCTCCCCCCAGAACTTTTTCTTTATTTCAGCCTTTTTTCCTTCTGTCAGGTTTCCGCCAGTAGGTACCATCCCATAAACCAGTATGTCCTACTAAAGGCCACATGTTACTTAATCATAATACTTTACCTGAAAGACGAGTGAAATAAAGAGACTTTGCAAGCAAATAGAATTTTTTACTGTATATTCTGTAACCATAAGGGGATTACTTGACCTCTTGTGTCTTTTGCACACATCAAACTCTATTCTAAAGCTGTCTTAAGGCTTTCAGTAGCTCATCCTCTAGGGATTTTCCTTTTGTCTGTCAGTCCACAGATAGAAAAACATGTCCAGTCATATTTTGTCATATGTAGACCATCACTGCCTTTTGATTGTGAATATTCCTATCAAATGCAAAAATACTTTGTTGCACTGAATCTGCTACTGGCACTCACACAGTATTTTCTGATTAACAAATTGACATCTTAATGAATTCCCAGATCAACCCTTTTTGACCTCAATAAAGTCTTTCCTAAACTAACACTTGTTTTCCACCAAAAAATAATGGAGTTCTGTGTAAAAGACTATTTTTTTAAGGCTAAGATGTGTGCATTGCTTTGCAGCCCTAACTATAGAGACAGCCATGGCCATGTGCGTGCTGCTTTGGCTCAGGCCTAGTTTCAGCCATGCTTACAGGAACATTTAGCTGTTCCTTCCTCTTAACATGAGTGACAAGTGCTGACTAAACTCCCATCATACCATCACATGTATCAGTGCTGTTATCACAGCAGGTCTCACTTCTTAATGCAACCTGTGGCTCAGAGATGATGGCATATGGTGCTGCAGCTATCAGCGAACCAGTTTTTAAACTACCACCTATGGCTTATTTTTCTTTTTCTGATGGTACATCTTATTTCCTGTGACATTTGTTTGGGTTGGGAAGTAAAGGTGAGTAACTGTACTTTTATAAAAGGGAAAACCTTGCATATTTGCTGTAGTTTTTCAGGTATACCTTGAGAAGAATTGATAATTCTCTTTTCAGACCCTTGTAAAATTAAGGACATCATGTAACTCAGTGCTTAGAACCTGGTCTAAACCATTTGTTGTTTAGACTAATTAATGTCTAATAATTTTCTGATGAGGTTCTATGTGACATTGATTGCCTTATCCTCCTAATTAATTTAGTCCAGGTGAGGTGGGGTAATTATATTAGTAATTTGGGAATTGTAGGTTTTGTGGCTTATTCAAACAGGTGAGTGTTATACTTAGGTAAACAGCACCTGTCTGGGTTAGCTGTCTGACTGCCAGGCAGTGCATTCATTATTTAAAGGTCTCAGTAGTTATAAAAATAATTAAATTAAATAAATGGATCAATAAATAAACAAATAAAAAGTAATTATAATTTTGTTGTGAAGTGCCCCCTTCGTCTCCATCTCAATGTATTGTTATACAGTCAAAATACATATTATTAACATTGAAATTGCAGTTTGGAAGAGGGGAAAAGTAGAAAGTAATATGGACAGTAAAAGTTCAGTCTGTGTTGGAATATTCCTCAAGCTTCTTCCAAACTGGGATAATCTGAAGAAAAATTGAGTGGGATGAGGCGTCTCCTGTGCATTTGTAGGTTGATACATAAAAATGCTTGCAGTCCTTCCTTTACATTAGTAGTGCCAACTCTAGTTTTGTATCTTCTCAGTTAACAATGTGTGATTTTTAGAGCTTTCCCATGAAATATTTGCTATTCATTCTTCTCTTTGGATCTCTGTCTAGAACACTGGGTTTCTGAAACAGAGAAATAAAAATACAGATAAATATAGTATTTGTCTTTTTGCTGGGAAGGTATGCAACCTGTTCCTCCGTTCCAAAATGCAAAAATATAGATGCAGATTATTTCTTGGAGTGCTCTCCCTCCTTGTGTTGAATGTATTCAGCTGCAGTATAGTCACAGCCTTGAGCAACTGTTTTGGTCACGAGGGGAAATGATTTGGCATAAGGAACACCCAGAGTCCTTTTTGCTAGCTGCTGATGGGCTCTGAAAATGAACCAAGTCTCTTAACTCCCTTGTCTACATTTCACAGATGCTTTGGCTGATCATCCAGCAGTGCCTCACCAAATCATAATTCCCCTTGCTTAGGGCTTCACGTACTTAGAAAAAGTTTAGGATCTTCTCTGATTTACAGCCTTGTTTCTGTATAGCTTTGTGAGTATCTCAACAGTATTTTGTAAGGTCAGGTTGTTAATGCTTATCATCTAGTTCAACATGATAGAACTAGTAACCAATAAAGCATGATCAAAAAGAAAAGTATGTAGTAAGAGCAGATTTGTTTCTGTGTATCTCATGATGACAGGAATTGTTCACCTATTATTTGTTCCATGCTTATAGGGACCAAGTCTAAACCCTTACCGTATTAACAAAAAAGAAATACTTATTACCCTCTAAGGTGGTAATTACCATCAATCATAAAAAAAGCTTGAAAAATCCCCGTATAAGGAATTAAGTAACTAACTTGTTGATTTTACCATGAAAAGATTTGTATATCCTTTTTTCCTATTAAATTCTGGTCAAATTAGTTTTCTAACCAGCAGGTGGAAGTGCATGGTAGGGAGCCAGGGTGGGTATTATTGCTGGCAGCCATGAAAACATCAAGCCTTTAAGAATAAAAAACAATATCTCTTTTTCTTTGTTCTTTGAAAAGAGGTTTTCTGCTTTCTGGGTTACAAACAAAAGAATTAAACTTCCCTATACTAGCTGTACAGATCGGTATTTATGCAGTGCACAACTGACCTGCCTTGCAGCTTGGTAAATGCAAATTGCTTTACTTGGAGCAATTTGGAAAATAGTATCTCTTAAGTAGTACACATTAAATTTAAGTAAGAACATAACCTTGTTTTTTGTTTTTTTTTTTTTTCTTTTATCTTTTTTTACCTCAGCATTCTTTCTGTACTGCTGCATTTTTCTTATATTTAATGTTTCTGGTTTGAATCCCATTCTCTGAAGGTTCTTCTTGTTGCAGGGATTTGTTGTGTTACCTTTCAACAAAAGCAGATATGCTCACCAGCTGTAGGGCTGGCTCATACATGGAGTTACAGATACATGGAATATGACTTGTATAACATTCCTTTGTGTTTGTTTCAAACTCAAAATGCACTTGAGCATAACTCATATATGTGCAGCGCATACATGTATATATTTCATATGCCAGCAATTTTGGAGTCCCACATAAAGAAATCTAAATATTTCAGAAATGCCTGTACATACATACCCACATGCTCACAAATTATAATACAATAGTAATGGTTTGCCTGTGGAGCAGTACTCTGTTCAGTCTTGTGGGGGGTTTTAATCATCCCAAATTTTAGTCAACGTTCATATTGTAGAAGCTGTGAAATGTCATAGGCAAAACCTGGCTTCTCTGCTCACTTTTAAAAGTTAAAATAGAGGCATTTGCTTCATCAACATTCACTCTGAGGGTCTTGGTTTGCGTGAAGAAGGCTCTTTTAAAAAAAACATGACTATGAAGTAGTTTGAGATTTGGCAGCTGTGAGTTGTGCAGTAAAGTTGGATTTCAGATTTAATAGATTAGTTGCATTTCTAGATTCCAAGCAGTTGTCAAATGGTTGCCTTGATCTCTGGAAGAGGCAAGAAATAAGTGGAAATACGTGTGTCTTTAGCATCGAGTCTGCATTTTCCAGCTTATTGTGACCACTGGGGGGAAAAAAGCCTTTATTTCAATATGAAATGAATACAAAAGAAAAACTGACCGTGTGTCTGATTTCATTAAAAAAATATCTTGTCTAGTAAATATAATACGAGTTGGATTTGGCTTTGATATTGTACGTCTGTGACGATTTCATGTATGAGGTTTTTTTCCGTGTAGCCTGCCCGGTACTAATTAAAACCAGGGAATTTAACTTCTCTGCTCTTTTGTGAAAATGAATCTGTTCAGATTAATATCTCGCCTGTAAACCGAAAGGAATGTTACAGGATTGTTTTGGATAATTTGTGAAGTCCAACTGCAAGGTGCTGCGTAACGTTTGTACTATCACACGCTTGTTTACCTTTGCAGATTTAGAAGGTGTTTTCAACACTCGATGCATAAAAATACCTAAAATGACAGAGTTACCAAATGGCATGTAAGAAATTGTAGTGCCATTGCGTGCTTTTCTAGGAATGCTCCTATTTGTATAGTAGCGAGAGGCTCACTCCTTGGAAATAAAAGAAGTGAAGTAGCCTGAAAAGTATCACATGATGGCACTGTTTCCATTTCCACCTCCAATATTATGAAATAAAGCGATAATAACCTGGTATTAAAATGGTATGTAATGCCAATGTACTTTGTATAATTTATGTAAAAGAAAAATCTAACCACTCTGGTTATTAATATAGGTATTAAAATGGATGTATAGATTTCTCAGAAAAGTGTTTTGTAAAACTTTACATATTTATAATACTCCTTATTTTGATTGTAAAGGAGAGAATTCGGCACAATATGAGATGTTTATGAATGCTGAACTGTACAGATTCGTTTAATGCTGTATTTGGGGGGGTGGGGTGGGGGGAATCTGTTAATTGTTGTGTAAATTAGATGTTTTATTTTTTGTTTTGATTTTATTGTGGAAAGAAAGCTAATGGCTGTCCTTTTTGTATTTAATATAAAGCCTTTTTGTGGTAAATTAGATCATTAATACAGACACATTTTTAAAAAATGCAAATTAGCTTTCCATGAGCAGAAAAGAGCTTAAAGTGTAGTAAGGTCAGAGGCAGGATCAGGCATATTTATAAAATGAATTATATTCAAGTAGGAATATGAGGGGAAATATGAATGTGAAAAAAACCCAGTGATTTATAGTAGGTAGATGTTAGATGTATTATTTCATTTCTCGGTACAGATATTCCGACTGAATATCTGTAAATGTGCATATTCTATCTAGTAAAATTAATACTAATTTCTAAATTAGTGTTTTTATTTGTAGAAGCATCGATTTCCATTTTTAGGAAAAGACGCTGCTTAAAAATAAATAATAATCATGAGTGTGATTCTGCCGTGCTGCGCTTTACATTAGAGTAAGGTAAATATTCATCATCGTTCTGTCATATGAAAATTGGACTATTTTATACATTTTGCTATTAGGTGGATCATTGCAAAAACCAAAACCCTGCAAGAGGAATTAAGAAAAATACCCACTGGTGATACGGAGCTAATAGCTGGGACTTGGAAATCTGCCAGATTGGGTGCTTGCACTCCAGGAATGTTCTTTGCCAGTATAAACTTCTGTTTTGAACAGTGAGATTCCTCTTTGTGGCTGGTTTTTTGGGGGGAGTTTTCTTTTGTGTGTGTGTGTGTGTGTGGAAAGGGAAAGGGAAGCAGAAAATGCATGTAAAAAATGATCTGTAGCTTAATATTTCACTTCTGCCTAGCAAATTATCAAATGCAACTCAGTAGAAAACAGTATCATAAATTCCTCGGAACTTCATCAGAGGAATGGTTTTAAATAATAACAAGAATGCTTTCTGAAAACCTTCGAAAGAATGTATTATATACAACATGTTGTAACGTTTAATCACTGAAGAAATTGACTCCTGTTGCTAAAATTGGTAGTAGAAGCTCACTATGCTCATCTATTAAAACATTTTTAAAACCATTGGATATGTGTAATTTACTTACTCTAGTCAGTAAACAGTATTTCCATCATTAACACTGGCCGTACTTGAATCGTTCCTGGACATGCTGTCTGGAAGCAGTGCTATATGCAAGTGTTGCAGTGTTAGGCTTCCCCTCTCTCAGCATCTGATAGTCCTGGCTGTTACATGCAGGAGCAAGAGATAAAAATTGTTACTGTTATTTGGTATGTTTTTGCAAAGTTTTTAGAAGGTCTGGTGACACAGCTGGGCTCATGTAAGAGCTGACAATATATAAGAAAAGCATTTGTTACTCACAGCTGTCTGTTCATTTCTGTGTCCCATTTGTTCATGTATGAGGTGAAGAGTTTCAGAGGACAGAAAGGGAAGACTTCTCTGCTTAGTGTATTTCACCATTCAAATTACTTGCAATTTCAAAATGCCAGTGTTACTTTTCAGGACAAATTTCATACAATGGTAATTCTGTGATTATTCATCCAGTTTAATTAATTCAATTAAGTAAGTCTGCTGTCAGGTGTTCTTTTAATAATTGAATCAACATGCAGATACATAATAAGCATAAAAGCATTTCTGTGGCTGCAGTAAATTTAGATCCAAAAGAATCTGCTATTCCACTACATTTGATATAGATTATTCTATAATATTTCAGTAATGGGTTGCACAAAGGCTGCCTTTTAATTCTTTGCTTTCTCAAATGTCTGTATATATAATGGTTTAAAACAGAAGGTGTTCAAAAGAGGGTGACCTTTTTCCATTACCATAGTTCCTGTCATTAATGCATTATAATTTTCTTTAGAAGTCTGGAAAAAATGTGTATGTGTGCACTCTGTAGCAGGTATGAATCAAAGTGTGTTACTGAAAGTTAAGAATTGTCTGTTATTACTTAAAAAAGAGAAAAGGATAAAAAGGAAAAAAAAAAACCAACAAAAAAAAAACAACACACAAAAACCCAACAACGGGAGAAGTAATCTTATTGTTATTTTTACTGCGGAAGTTTAAACAAACCTTACACTTTATACAAAGCAGTTACAGGCATGAAAGTTTGGGCATCTGTAATCCGAACAGCAGTTGACTGACTTAGGTGCTAAAAATAATGTGCCCTTTAACTAAATGTAAAACCAACAGAATGTTGTATTAGGCTGAACTGCGTATAGAGGACAATAACGCATCTCCATTCCCTGTTATCTGCTGCTATAGCATTTATTTTAATAACGCGTATATTAAAGAACATGGTGAATGATTCACTTGGTGTACTCTCAATGGTGCTTGATGTCATAATTATTGTAAATATTAATTGCTGTGCTAAAAATGTAAGCAGGATGACTTTGTATTAGATGAAAAATGAAAATAGTCTGTGTACGGGTAAATAGATAATCATACAAAAGTAATTGGGGTTTTAAAACCCCAATCTATTCTGCCAGCATGAGCTCGTTTGCATGTTAATCACAAGAGTGATTTCCTACTTCACAAGGAAGTCCACACTCTTTCATAACCACTTTTAATTGCATTTAAAATGTTGCAGGGTTGGGATATTAGAAATGGAGGCGTATCAGTGTCAAATTAATAAAAAAATGTTTCTGAAAATCTTCATAGGCTGCAGATTATAATATTATGGTCTTTTTTTTTTTTTTTTTTTTTTTTTTTTTGTTAGAAAATACAAAATGTCTATTCAGATAGATTTTAAGTGAGGGATGTTAAGCGATAAAAACAGATTAATTTGTACAGCTGTTGTTTCTTCTGAAACGTGATAAATGAAAACCTAATTGTAACTGGAAAATGTAGGATGCATTTTTACCAGTAACTTGTTTTATAGATTGACTGGGGCTTGATAGATTCTTTCATTAATTTCCCATTTATCAATAAAATGGTGTATTAGCAGCAGTTAAAAATGTTTCTGTATTAAACCACAAGGCAGTCTGACAAAAGAAATTTGTTTGCTGTATTTCTTTAAGAGATGCAGCATTTAAAATGCATTTTTGTTCTGAGAAATGCGGTTAATGATTTCAGTGGAAAATGTCTTCGCTTTCACATATAGATATTTACCAGTTATTTTGAAAATATTTACTAAATGCAGCAAATGCAGATCACAATTTATGTAATTTATATTTGCTGTGTGCTGTCATTTGAAATGATGCCAGGAGGAACTGTGACGGACTCTGTGTATTTTATTCTTGTTGACAGCAAAAGCTGCCTTTAGGAATAGAGGCAGAAACAAGCATAGTGAAAATCTTGTTCACAGTGCTTCCCCCCCCCACTTTAAAGTTTGAAGCTGTGGAGTAATAAACAGACAACATTTTAAGTGATTTTGTGATATTCACGGAAGATTCAACAGAGCTTTCTCAGTAATCTTTAAAAGGCCAATGTCAAAGTAAAGACAAAATGACTTGTTCTCTGAAGACCGGAATGAAGAAATGTAGCTCTCTAATAAAATGGTGTAAGTTCACAATGGTTACAATGTGATCAGTCTCAAAGATACAAAAACTAATTTTTAGTAGAGCTGTTAAAAATTATATATTTAAGAAGATGAAAAGTTTGAGGATTAAAGAAAAATCACTCACAATTTTAAAGAGAGTATATTTGCTTTCATCACCAGGTGTTCTTTCTAATATAAATTACCAAGATGATGTTTCCATAACATAGCTTGGGGTGCTCTGGAGATTAAAACTACCAAAACAGACCTATTAAATTTTTCATAGGGAGGGTCCACCAGGGATAATAAGCCAATATTCCTTGTCCCATATTCCAGATGTTTTATGTAATTCTGCATCTTTCTAAACCTAAATCGTAGCTTTTCCAGAAAAAAATGTACTATGGAGACTGAGATGAAAGGCAAGAACTGTTGAAATGTTAATTTTACTATCTGCTGTTGAGGTCTGTTACCTTTTTTGTATTTTTTTTTTCTTACTCCCAGTAGCTCGGTGCTGTTTTATGAATGTTGTGGTATTTCAGTTGTTTGAAGTTTTGAAACTTGGAGCATGACTTTGACTTAGCAAAACACAATGCCACATGGTGTGTGACATGCTGATGGATAGTCTTTGTTCCATATGATTCACGCTCTTTCTAATTCCGGCTCGTTTCTTGATGATAAAAGTAATATTTAAAGGTAAAAAGACCGTAACAATTATGATACAGAACAGAATAATTAGAGATAAAAGAATGCTCTTTAGTAATTTTCCAAGTAATGATTTAATGAGCAATAAATATTAAGTTGATTTATTTTTTCTCCTGACATAGACTGTGGACACTTTAAACAAATACTGGGGGTACTGCATGGTTACAGAATATTTATTCACATTGCTCTGAAGCAGTTGATGCTTTAAAATAGAATACTACTATGCTTCACAACTCAGCTGGCAAATGGGATGGTCTGAATGCACCAGGCTGAGTCTTCGGGCTCCTGCTCCTTTCCTCCCGTTGATCTCCAGTGATAGCTGACCAGTAGAAAAGCCCACAGACCATTACACCTACTGTAGTTTGGAACAGCCTTAGGTGTGATGGTTGGCTTTTGATCCAGCACAGGATACAGGTGAGGTAGTCCTAGACAGTGATTATACAAGGGGATGTGATTAATGCATTGTGAAGTGGAATTCCTTTGCCTCTCACTCAGGGATAGCTCTGTGACCAGCTAGATACACCTGGTTTCTGGTTTATTTTTGTTTTTCCCTCTGCTCAACTGTTTTCAGTGTAGTGCATTGTTCTGAGACAGTCATTTCTCACCACATCACTTCTTGTATTTTTTGTATTAATTAAGTTTCCTAAAACTTTTGTTCTTTATAATTTATTGCACTACAGTTACATACTTTCAGAAAGTACAGTATGACTTATATGCAGACTTGTGCTATTAATGGCTAATGCGCTGATATTATAAATACTTTATGAGTGCTTATCATTGCCTTACACTTGATGTTCCTGTTTCTTTAGGAATACAATTATGATCTGCTTTCTCTCTCTCTCTCTCTCTCCTTTTTTTATGAGATTGGGAGGAAGTTGCCATGTTTTCCATAAGACTGGAAAATAAGTAGATGATGGTATCATATATACTTGGACAATGCCAAAAGTTATAGGGGAGAAACTATTTGCTAAAACTTTACCATTGATTTAATTTAACATAACTTGATTTAACCTGCTTTCATTTTGGAAAACAAAACTGAGTTTTATGGAAAAAAAAAAATAAAAATCACAGTATTTAAACCTTCCAACTGGAAAGCTCCTATTCCAGTTCTTTTGACCTCTAACTCTTTATAGAAAATACAGAAAGATGTGATTATCCTCCTGAGTCTAAACTAAGAAACCAGGTAACCTCTGTGTGTGCTCCATGTGTTTTTGGGAAAGAAATTCTGGCCTCCTTCTATATCATAAAGAGGGGAAGAAGAAGTGAAAAACTATCTTTTGTGTTTTTCACCTTTGGGAAGAAACAAGTAAGAAAATGCACAGTTAATTCCTAAGGAGACTTACTCCTTTCTCATGGTGGCTATAGTGCCTGAAGGAATGCTATATATAATGTCCATGAAACAGTGTGGAGAGCTGTGTCAAGTTCTGAAATATATTCTGAACCTTTTTAAAGCGTACATGTTTGGGCCGTGGCTTTAAACCAAGTCTGTTTAACAAGTCGTTGTAAAAACAATTTTTTAGCAGGACTTCAAGAATCTACATTGTTCTGTCGGTTCTGTGACTTCAGAGAAAAAGATTTTGGGGAGAAATGGGCAAACCTGTTTATTTTTTGTCACATCTTAATTGTTGAATTTCTGAGCATGCAACGTGTTTGATTTTATTCCTGTTTGTATAGGCAGAATTAGTGATTCTCCTGTTATTTTACACATTTGAGGGTTTTTTTTCCATGCATTTTATTTATTTATTTATTTTTATTTTGCCATAGCGTAAGTGTTAGGGCTGAAAAGTGGGGCAAAATGTTCCTTCTGTCTTTCAAACATGTGCATCTTTTCAATATTGATTGCAGCCATTTTCCCTGATCTGTTTCCATAGTTTGTTTCTATTTGTTTCCTAGATGCAGTATGGCGTGATTGTTCTGCCACAATTCATACTAGTTATTACATATTTTACACAGTTTTCAGGTCAAGTCCTTTAATGTCTATTGTTAGTAAAAGCAGCAGAGTTCTCCAGTATAGACAGAAGTTTTAGGAGTGTGTGGCAGTGTAACAGGGGGTATCTGGATGGAGATGGATGTTCCATCTCCAATAGTTTTCCATTGGAATGAGTATCTTCCAGTTTGCACTTAATCCTTTTGAAGCACTGTCTACACACTTGCTAGAAATATTATTTTATTTTAACACTTTCGTGCATTGATGTGCTTTTCCCTCTTCTGTATGTTTTCACATTCACAGCCACAAATTCCAGTCACTTAAGAAGAAATGTGCTTCTTTTAAGTAATCCTACAGGGCACCCTGAGTGTCATCTCCTTTACTTAGGTTTATTGTGGTAAAGTTAGTGTAGAAACTAGGGAGGTGCTAGAAAGGCCATGTCCTGAGGAGGTTCATTGCATGGGTTGCCGATGAAGAAAGAAAAGGTAGGACATACAGGTAAATGGAGAATGGTGGGGCTGTGTTTGCAATGCTGGCGGCCATTTCCATGAGCAGGCATTGGGCTCCACCAAGCTGTGAGAGGGACATTTGCCTGTGTCTGGATGGCCCAACGCTGCATGTCTTGCAGGGACGGACCAGACTAGGTTTCTTTGGCTCTACCATTTCTAATAAATTAAACAGGGCCAGGGTCTGTTCACCACTTCAGGAGGAAAATGGCACAGTGTCTTCTATCCTGATCTCTACACAGCCCTTCCCCAGGTAGGGAGGCCTCCACCATACTACAAACTGAGAGCTGTCCCTTTTTTTCTTTGTTCGCTCAAATTTAAGGGAGCTGGTTTTGCTGCTGCTGCTTCTGCAGCTTGTTCTGATCATTTAGCCCTTATCAGGGTTCCTCCTGTGTATTTCCTTCTTTTTCATGCTAAAGAACCCTTAAGGGGTCTCTCCTCTGTAATTCTGAGTTGGAAGGAGTGACCTGTAGGCAGCACTGCCTTGTTTGGGCTTTGCCCATGGTGTCCCTCTGCAAGAGCCCCTGCTTGGCATCACTGCTCCGGCTCCTGCTGCCTCACCTCAAGAGCTGTGGCTGCATGCAGAAGCACCTGGGGAAACTACAAATACTGCAGTATTTACTGAGACCTGGCCTTGTTATTCTAATGCGACTCTTACTTCTATTAATTATTTTCTTATATATTTGTAACTTGATATGATCTCCCATCAGTGAAATGAGGATCATACATATTAATTTATTCTTTGAAACTATGGAAACAGTCTGGCTTTTAGATCTATTTGCCATGTTATTTAGTTTGCCCAGTGCAGATAATGTGTGTGTTGGTCAGGGCTTTGTTTTACTTAAGAAACGAGAATCGGTCTGTTGTATACCACGTCCTCACGTCATAAACTCATAAGATAATCTCCTCTTACAGAAGGGCCTGGTTGAAATGCATTTTTGTTATGATTTCCTTTTAATTCAGACACTTGCTCATTGGATTGAGCATTTAATGATTCGATCCCAATGTTACATCTGTAATCAGCTCTAAATAGAATAATTAAAAATCCATTGTAGTTTGCCTGCCTGATGCTGGGAGCCTCAGCTGCTGCTGCCATCTATGGGTGGTGTAAAGGAAAGTGAAGCAGGTTGGGTACTTCAAGAATGTTGAAGAACCCATGACATCAGGTACCACAGCTCAGGAAAGAAAACCAAAACCTGCCCCATAGGTCTGGAATTTTGATATTGAACCATCCTTTTTATGTTTGGGTTAGATTTTTTCATAGGTGCACGCAGTGTGTGCAACTGATCTTTACCTTGCTATGAATGTTCATGTTGAACTTGAGTTGAAATAAAATCTTCTCAGTAGGCACAGTTTTTTTTTGTGTGGGTGAAAAAGTGTTAAATGCTGAGCTAAAGGAAAGTTTGGAAAAATGAAATTAGTTAATGGGTACTTTTATTATTTATTTGTTTTTCCACACACTTGCAAGAATTTTGCATGGTTCTGTTGTGTCCAAAATAGACTCAACTAGATCAGCGCATCTTGTATTGTTGTTCTTTAGCAGAGAATTTAAGCAGATGTATATGCTGGTTATTGGTTGTTGCAAACAGTTGAAGTGCTCATTGCTGTTTAGGTCAACTATGTTTCTGAAATCTAGGTTTCATTACCCTCAGAAACAGAAGAAAACTAAAGTGGATGTGTAGTAGTTCAGGAAGCTGTGTTTAAATCACATGACACAGTGTGAAGACCTACAAGCCACAGGCCAAGGTAAATGGAGTAGGATGACGGAAATGAAGATTTCTAGAAACATAATCATTAATTTCAAGAAATTACAATTTTGATTGTATAATTTGTAAATTTGATTGATGCTCTTTATGCAAAATATGTCTGAATACTTTTATGTGTGCTTTGCCCTGTTTTAATTATGGTTGATAGATAAAAAAATAAGTCTCAGCAAGCAAGAATAAACCCAAAGGGTACCCAATTTCATTGGCGTCAATAGTTTCATACCTTTTTTTGAAAGCTCAAGACTGTTCCTCAGCTCATTCCTCCCTGCAAGAAAGTGTTCTATCCAGCTCAAGGCCTGCCACTCTGCTGCCTGACATTCACTGCTGAAGATGCAACTGTAGGAGACCTAATCGACCCACCTGGCCCTGGGAGAGATCTGCTGAACTTGTGTTTTTAATCTTGCTTAAGGTCTTTCTTTAAAGCAATAATTTCTGCGTTTTCATTGGTTGTCCTTAGCATTTTCCAATTTACTACAAACTTCCAATTTTGCTTTTGGGATTCACATTAATTTGTAGATCATTAAAAGTGTTAGGTAAGACTTCTACTAAGTAAATGTTGTGAGATGTCAGTGAAGTTCTTTTCTATCCTTTTCTTTCTATTAAGTATCATTAGTCTGGGTGTTCTTATCCAGTCTTATTCTGATCAGTTTGTGTCCTAGTATGCAGAACAATTTGCAGTAGGTTTAGATGCTACAAAATGATTATTTCAGTAAATTAAACATTTTTGCTGAATCATAATTTTTAGTTTCTGTAATATCCTTATTAATTTACCCTATTTAAGTTCAGTTTTGTTGTTAGTGTTCTGTTTTTGATTATGAGAGGTAGTGTATGGAGGGATCGTTTCGGTTTCTTGTTATTGAAATACAAGCTTGTTTCTTTGCGTAAGTCAGGGCTTTGTGGTGTGAGGGATTATTTTGCTACTGAGCAGATATTTGGGTAGGTGAGTACAGTGCCTTTCGTTTCAATGAAATATTATTATTCCCAGAAAATTTTTGGTTTTCCTACCTGGTCTTCTGGCACTCAGTAGATACTCATTTTCATTTTCAAATCGTTCTATTTTCTTACTCAGAGATCACTGCTACAAAATTTTACTATGCCTATTTCCTATTTTATTATGTATGCTTAAATTTTCAAATTACATCCTTTGCAATGTAAATATGATACTTGTAGCGGATAGTGTTACAGGCTACACCTTCTCTTACTCTGCGTGAGATGGAGAGTTACAACTTACTATTATCTGACCTGGCATCAAATTCCTTGTGACTGAACGTCTAGAATAGCTTTACATTAACAAGAATTGTAGCCGGATCATCATGGAATCCCACAACCACTGTACAGTAGCTTTATCTTTGTCTCAGAGGATAATGGTGACTGTACTCTGGAGCTGGAGATTGGGATTGCAGGACAGTGTAATAGGCAATTGTTTTTGTATGGGAAGGCATTATTTTTATTCAAGCTGAAGGCATTGCTTATAGATTTTCTTCATCTGAGTAGCAAACCAGTTAAAATCAGTCACGATTAGAGACGGGGTGAGTACTAAAGTTTAAAAATGCTGCTCTGTCCACAGATATTTTGTAATTAATTCCAGCACTTAACAAGGAAGTGTTTTTTCTTGTCAGAGTTCCTCTAGAGTCATCCTGCAGTCACTAGATCTTCACGTGATGAAGTGAAGAACTTTCTGTTTATCTCACACTTTTAACCTTCCTTTTGAGAACCTGAATAGAAGATGACTCTTGGAGTTCAGTGTATAAGACATATTTTAATGTTAAGGTTATCTGTATTATCTTTTAAACTTTCCCAATGTACTATAGATGTTTGAACTGGACACAGAATTCTGCAATGGTTATATTGCGTTGGGATTTAAAAAAGCATAACCTTCCTTTTCTCATTTTTCATGCGGTCAGGGGTCTTTGCCCATTTGACCAGTGTGCCATGGGACTCAGCTGTGCATTGTAACTTCAAGTCTGTCATTATTCCTAAGATACCATGCTTCGTCCTCTGAATTTGTACTTCTTTCTTAGTCACTACAAGTGCAACTTTATGCATTAGAAGGTAGGAAAAGTATTCATTTTCTTTATTTAGCATGTTGTCAGAGGTTTGGATCATGTCATTTGAGTGACTGGCTCTCCTCATTATAATTTGTTGTGTTGTCTGCAAACGTCAACGTTGGAGATCGTTGATTAAAAAACATGACACAGTACAGGACTGGTAACCTATCACTGCAGGTCTCATACAAATACCCTTAATATAACTCCCTGTTTGCAGTTACATTCTGAGACTTACTGATTTGCCTGTTTCTAATCCATCCTAATCCATAACATATTTTTGATGTTAATTTTGTATCATTCTTGCTTTGAAGTCCAGAAATGGTTCTCTGCAAGCTAACACACAGAAAATATTTCTCGCTGAAGTCAAGTGGGACGGTTTGCCTAAAACCAGGTGTAAGTAGAAGATCTCTATAGATTACAGGACTGAATATTTCATTTGAAGTCGTGGAGATGAGTTCTTAGTGCTATAAGCAAAGTTCTCTATACATTCATACTGTTGAGAAGCATGATACTGTATTGGTAAAAAAGGAGGCAGTCTATTTTTAGAGAAAATTGTTTAGGATGTTACTTTTAAAGAATTATTTTAAATAGGATGAGAGTTTCTACTTTTAAATAATTTGATTTGTGAAGGCTGTTACTGAAGGCATGTAATAAAATTCACGTATTTGCTACACAACTTTAAAAACAAAAACAATATCTAAAATGATAGTGGTCACACCACATAATTGCATTTCTTTATGAGTTACGTGTCATAAGTAGTGGAGAAGTTTACACACGCTATTAATATTCTGTCTTTGAATTGAAGTTCACATTAAAGTTCAGCTTCTGCTTTTTATTGCGGTTACTTTATAATACAGATTTTGTTTTCTTTTGTTTTGTTTTGTAGTATTTTCTTTTAGAATTTTCTGTAATATGGAAACTTGTGGCAAAATACACGGCTGGAAAATGTGCAGTTTTGTTTCCTGGTATATGTGGTATTTATAAATCCTGGTAGGCTTTTGCTTTGGTGCTGATACAGGATTAATATAAAAAAGCAGCTCTATTCTTAGCTCATATTTAATTCTCTGTATTGAGCTGTGGTACTATGCATTATTTCAACTCCGTGTAGTGTTTCAAGTGTAAGCCAGAGTTTATTGCCAGGTGGCATGAATGAGGCGTATAAACATTTTATGGACAACAGATGCAGATGAATGTAGGAATTTATCTCATGCACTGAATGCTTATTTGGCCAAGAGATACAACCCTTACTAATTCCTCTGTGATGACTGACGTAGGACAATTAAAATCAAATGAATTGCTACAGAAGTAATTACTGCAAAGAGAGAATAATCATAACTTCCAGTGTGTAAAATACAAAGTTACTTAAAAGCATTTCAACGAGTAAATAGAAGAGTGAGGATTAACAGAGGAAAAACCCTCAAAAAAAACATGTGTTGTCTCCCAGTCTCCTATTCGGTTCTAAGACATTGCTGTTTTGTGTTTTTGTGTTTTTTGTATTGATAGTCATATTTATATTTTGAAATATTTTATTTATATTATGTATTTATTTTTATTTATGGGTTTTACCGGCTGCATGACATTTGCAAAATACTGTTATTTTTGAAGTTAAATCTGTACATATTAGAGATATGTATAGAGCTGGCCTCTTATCCTCCTCTGTTTTTGAGAGCCAGATCGAAAGTGTAACCTATTTTGCTTGGATATCCTTTCCCCCCAAATAGTCTCCCCAGATAAAACAAACCTACTGCAGTCCTTGGATTTCTAACATAGTTGCCCAAAGCCTGAGACTTAGCTCAGTTACAACGATCATATTGCAGCCACCGAAGTCCACAGGGTTGCATCAGAATCAATGAGAAGAGAGTCAAGTCCGTAAAGTAGCTCGCCTGCATTGTCTGGTGTTTATTTCTCCCACTGAGGCTTTTTTTAGTTAAAGCTTTTAGGCTGAGGGAAACAGATGAGTATCACTTTCGAAGGATAGAAATTAAATAATATGTTTTGACACATGTTGTTGGAGTAGAACGTCGTGACACACAGAGCGCACAGCCATGGTCATTCTTTTAAGGAACTGTGCTAGTAAAATAGTTTAAAAATTCTGCTTAAGTATGCCTCGTCTGTTAGAGTGGGCTTAATATAATATTTGTGAAACTGGATTGCTTGACTTTTTCTTTTTAGTTTTCTGTAAAAACAAACTAAAGCGAAATTCGATAAACCTCAGCTCTGAAATTATTTTTAAACAAAGTTTTGCTGGTGACAGCTTATTTTCTTAAGTAAGCAGATTCCATATGTGGTATTAAGTAAATCATTTTGTGATTCAATAATGGCGTATTGGGGTGAGACATCCTGTAATGTAACTATGTCTGAAGTTATTTACTGTTTTTCCTCTGCCAAATTGTGATTGTTTAGTCTGCTAACACTTGTACTAAAGGCTTTTTCTGGGTAGTGGTTAGCAGTTGTTTTCAAAGCAAATGTTAAATGTAAGGAGAGATTCCTTTTAAAAAAAAAATCCTGTTCTGGCAGAGGAACTTGATTTGTGTTCTTGTTCAGTGTTCCTTTACTGTTTTTAGTATGGCTGTTGAAATCTATACCTTATATGATCTCATTGTACTGCCTGCATTTCATTAATGAGTGACTCTGTTTAGAGCTTGGGGAGTGAAATATTTTTCATATGACACTACCCAATATGAGTGCAGTGCACCAGCTGCAAAAACCACAGACCATCTGATTTTGTGGCTTTTGAGGGTGTGAAAAGTTCAATTGCATATACTAGGGTTTATATCTGTATATTATACCATATGGAAACGGAACTACTGTAGACCTTAAAAAAAAAAAAAAATTAAAAAAAAATAAGGAAAATGAAGAAAAATTGTTTAGCCATAGTTCAAATGAAGATAAAATATAGAATTTGCAATCTGGCTGAATAAATATAACTATAAGGCAGTAAAACAGTGTTGTTTTTTTTTTTTTTTTTTACGGAATATAGTATTAGGTCCTACAAACCTTGCTACTGTTTATGTAGTGTGTTTCTTTTAAAGAAATATGGCAAATGTGGAAGTTGTAAAAATAAGCATGCAGGTGTTTCTTTGTGGTGATTAAAGCTTAATTTGCAAGCAGTGACTTGATAACTTCTTCATCCAGCTGAGATGTTCTCAATACTGAAATTTGTTTACTATTACATGTAGATATTCCTCCTGTTCTTTCATTGTCTAGAAAGAGGGAAAAAGCTTGGGTGATTACTACAGAGATTAACTTGAATACAAGCAAAAAAGCTTTCTGAATTATATTTCCGTCATAATTTGGGAGTATTTAATGTAGGTTTTATTTTACTAAATCAAAACATGAACAGTCGTGCAAGTTATCACTGTTCTGTGGTTTGTTCTTTTGTAGAATCAAACTAAAAGCAACTATCATTGGGTCTGTGGAATAGTATAGTTTGTCAGAAACATTTGCAAATAGTTTAAGAATAGACTCTTAAATGACCGAGGGAAAGAAATAAAAAGAAGTGGAAAGTATCTCAACAGTCTTAAATTCTAAGATAATTTTTGTGTGTGCTCTTAATTACTTCAGCAGAACTGCTTTCAAAAATAGCTCCTTAGCTTTTGTGTAAAGCCCTAACAAGGATAAACATCAGTGCTCTGTGTGGGAATTGATCATCTAGTAGTCACCAAATTTCACGTTACGTTAGCACATAAAGTTAGCACAGCAGTTTGCAGCTTCTGTAAATCAAACTTCAGTTCCAGGTTAATTTGAGGAGTGTGTGTGTGTTTTCTGCAATTGGCATGCTTGAGATGTAAGAAGGGAAATCGTTAAGAATCATTACAGTGTTTGCTGTATAGGAGGACTACACTTGACTTGTAAGCACATGGTAAGTTTTTATTCACAAGAGCGCCAGCAGTTTTGAGAAGCATTCTGAGCTGTTTTCTGAAAGCAACAGAGAAGCAAACTAGAAACTGAAACCTCTTGACGAGAACATCCAGTACAAACTCCAACTTCAAACTCTACTGCTTGGGCCATTCATTCAAGGGACAAAGTGAATTTCACAATTTATATCCTAAACCAGACAGTACTGGGTAGGAAGTCCCAGATAGTACAAATAATAGCAAACCACTGCATGACAAAGTCCAAATTCAAATTTTATTTGAACCATATCGTGTCAAATGATGAAGAGTTTTGTAACATGTCATTGCTTCCTGTAAAAAAAGCATAAACATGAAATAGGGCTAAATTTGTCATATACTTCATTCACTGTGACTCATCCTTCCAGCTCTATACATAGTTCTGCCATGACGAAGAAAGTGCTTTTTTGTTGACAATGAGTCTCAACAACAGGTCTCTCTGAACCACTGTCGAATGCTGCTTAATGGCTCACGATGGAGCAGCTTTTCAGAGCGCAGTTATGAGAACCATGACTGAGGGTTGATTCCACTCATAATGAGGATCAGATGTAAGAGTAAGCGTATGAGCATTGTAGCAATACGTACTGCCAACTGAGAGAGAAGGAAAACAGAGAGGAAAGCTTTTAGCTCCTGCGGTTTCAGTTGAAAAATGTTGTGATATTTAAATAGTTTCATTAAATCACAAGTTGGCCACCTCAAATTTTGATATTTGGTTTTTATCTATCAGGAGAGTGTTTTTTTTTGGTTGTTTTTTTTTGGTTGTTTTTTTTTTTTTTTTTTTTTTAATTATGTGCTCTCTATTCTTTTTATCTCCTTTTTGGACTCTGAACCTTTTAGGGATTTAGCTTCTAAAGTTTTAATCTGCACCCATGAGAATCCTATATTCGAAAGAAAAAGAATGGCTATTCCTGTAATAATCATTATTTTTTTTTATTTCAACAGCTGAAGCTTTATGGAAAATATCAGAAATGGTGCAATTTAAAATAAAACCCTAAATATCGTGCCTATATTTACAATACAAAAAGTAAGATCTATATGAGTATTTGCGCACCAGCAAGTGAAATGGTCTGGCTACTGAAACCGATGGGAGTCTTCTCCAGTGAGATTCAGTGGAGCCTCAGTTTTATTCTCTTAATCATTTTGTTGTTAAATCCAGACATATTCTGCTTCTCTTAGTTTCTCTTACTCTACAGTTTAGAATAGGAATGTTTCCTCCATTTCATCAGTGGTATGTCAGTTAGGAGAGAGAGAGGCTGTGTTATCAGTCCCCAAAGAAGCATCATAGTTGTGGCAACATTACGCAATGACACGTATCCTTCCTTTTTGCATACAGAAGCTTGAGAGGATGATGTCCATCAATTGGGACTCATAAAAAGCAATCAGTGTGTGAGATATAGAAGGACAAACAAGATGCTTGTTACAAAAGTTTAACTACAGGTGGCACTTAAAACGAACTGTTTTTCTTACCTTGATGAAATCCTTATCTGATGATATTATGGAAACCTTGCAGCTAAGGATGACTTTATTGTTTATTTAAATTTTTACTACTACTCCAAAGTAATTTGTACCACAGATTGGAACTCTGTAGATTCAGAAAAGCATTCTGAATTTTTATCTATTTTTGTGCTATGAGAATTGATTCAGCACACAATATCAGTTTTATGTATCTTTTAGAAGCAATGCAAAAAACAAAAACACTCCAGTAAAATGGGACGTAGTGCTCGTAGGATTATGCAGACATTTTGAATTTATACAAATATAAGTGATAACTTTTAAAGATTTCTTTATACTCATTTAAATGAAAAAGTTGAGTAATTATGAGAATTATGAATATTATTTTTTGTTCTTTGCCTTCTTATTACCATGTATTCCTTATTATTTTAATGAGCTATTCTTAGATATTTTACTTGCTAAATAATAGGAAAAGTCCATTTTTGTAAAGCATGAAGAACACTGTAATATTAGATCTTCATAGAGCTCTAGTAAAGCAATACTGTATGATTGTGTCTTCAGCTAAAAGATGGAAACCGTTAAAAACACTTTATCATATTTTTCAATTTCTCAGTTAATAGAAAACATGAAGTATGAAATAAGTAAATTAAGATCCCTACTAGCAGTGTTAGCTACATTTAACTATAAATAATAATACAGGTAGAGTGAATCGTACTAATACAATCCCTAGTTTTGATATTTGTTTCTGAATGGTCAAAGGGCAGTAAGTAGATAGTCTGCAAATACATGTCAGCAATTAGTTTGCACTTTGTTAGCCACTTTTCTGATGTAAAACCAAATGAATTTAACATAGCAGGTTCACTAAATTCAAGTTATCATATGTGCTAATCAAACTAAAACTATACTAGTTTAAGTCAGTGCTTCCCTTTGAATAATTTATTTTACGAAGTTAATACCACATTAAATTCTAGATGACCTTATCTTTACAAGGCATTCACAAATGTTTCTTTCTCACACACTTCAATATTCTAGTATGGCTTTAGTATAGGTTGTTTTGATTTGTGATCAGATGTTCTTGACTTTTAAAAGCATCCGACCCCTCTGTTCTTTGCAGGAGCATTGGACTAGGTGGCCTTGAAAGGTTCCTTGCAGCCAGGATGGTTCTGTGATCTTTATTCTAGGAGGGTAAAACAAAATGAAAAGAAACATCCCTACCACTTCCTAACTTGTTATTTCTTTTCAGTTGCAAATCTAATTTGGTACAATTTTAGGTAATTTTGTGGTAATCATTTAAATTTTGGGTTGTATCAGGAGTGTATTTTGGATGAGCATCCTCTGATCATCCTCACTGTTGTGTCTGGGTTTGCACTACAGAGCCTTTAAATAAAAATGAACTGAAGGAAGTTCTCCAGAGCACATGGAAAGCTCTCCATCTTCTTCATGCAAGCCATTGAGCCAGAATGCAGACTGCACATTTAATAAGCTAACTAGTATTTTATTTTAGTGTCAGAATTGCGTGTGTTTCCCTTGATTATGGTGTATCCTTCAGAGCATTCTGATGAGCTTTCCTACACCACAGTTCACTGTAGTTTGTCCTTCCCACACATTTGCAGAGTTGCTGTCACAGTCATGTGATGCACTGATTTTATTTATCCCTGTTCTACAAAAGGACAACGAAGACACAGGCGTCTGTGGTGTAATTTTTATGGAGTGCTGCTCAGTGTTACACAAACTTTGCCCAGAATGCAGCTTTCACTGACATCCTGTCACGTCAAGCACATCAGACTGATGATTAGACCCCTGAAAAAGAGAAGCATAAATTTATGTCAGTCTGTGCATCAGTTTTAACATGTAGGTATTGTTCAACTCTCATTTATAACCCAAGATCTGATTCTTAGTGGTCATTAGTCATATCTGTGACTGTCATCATGTAGATGAAGTTGGGATAGCATTTTGTGTCTACTTATCACCTTATGCTTATTTGTATCAAATATGATTCACTGTTTTCCTGTCTGGATTTTGAGGCTTGTTAAGTCCTGCAGATTCTGACACTGGCCCCAATCTTAAGAACTCCAATAGCTTAATCCAACTTAATTTTATTCATCTTACTGAGACTACGTATCCCTACACTTTATTTTCTATCTTATATCCAACTATTTATCCATGCTATAATCTTCTCCTCTGTCCTATTGAACTCAGATTTATTTTTGCCTTTAGTAAAGGTTGTAGTTCAGTGCTGTTTGACAGTATAAGTGATTTAACTGGTAAGTCAGTAGGCATTTTCTTTTGGCAGCGCTGGATGCTCTGATGCCTCCTCTAATATGAACTGAGTAGTTCTACCCTGGCTGTAGCTGGTGCTTCCAGCTTTACTTACCCCTCTTGAATAATGGCAGTTCTTTGTAGACTCCTAAATGTAGGTGTCTTTATTTTGACTTTGCTTCCACTTTATTTATTATTCAGGAGCTGTGACATAGAGCATTATTTTTTTAGATAAAGTACTCCATAGTACTTTATTTCAAGCAAAGAATATTTGAGCATGTGCAGCCTTCTGTTTTTTAGGATTTAATCAACTTTGTATAGACCTTCAGGCTTGTGTGGACTTTCTCGTGCTAATTGGTCTGATAGTGTGATTAGAATAGGTGAACTTGGAATATGTGTTTATATAAGATGATGCTAGGATACATTTATGTATTTATATTGCAGTGGAGTTGGATCTTCCCACAAAATTCTTAGCAGTCGTGGTCATGGATGAACTAAAATTGTAAAATGTTCCAGCTGAACTGAGATCAGTTATTTTGTTGACAGAATTAAAACAAATACCAAGTTTGAACTCCATTAAAAATGTTTTCTGCGACCCTCAAATGTCTAATTTATTTTCTTCCAAAATCCTGAAAAATGTATATTAATTATTACACCAAGTAGTTAAGGGTGAACAGGATCTATTAACTAACTTCAACTCAGATACAAAGATAACTTTATAAGACTTTTGTCTGTGTAGGAATTACATCTCTTTGCCAAATAGCACAATTGAATAGAAAGTTGCTTCTTGCCCGTTCATATTTTAGCAGCTCTTGAACTGTACTAAATTAATATATAACTATTTGGATTTATCCTTTAATATTTATCCTTGGACAGATAGAGATAGCAAAATTACTGCTTAAAATTTAAGATATAAATGATAGATGAATACATGAACAAGGAATAGATGCACAAATATTAAGTAAATAACAAAGGAATCCTGAAGAGTAAGACAAATAGAGAAGCCCTGCAGAAGGAGGACGATTTATCAGAAACAAGGATTGGAACTGGACTGTATGAGACTTAGCATGGGATTTGTTTCCCTTAATCTCAGGTGCATGAAATGTAGATATCTAGAGCTGAGGACATCAGCTGGACTGCCATTAGAGTCAGTGGGAAGAAACAAACATCTACAGGGAAATGTGTGAATTGCCTTTAGTGAGTCAGGTTATTTAAGTATTTATAGCTCTTTAATCTAGATGGCTATTCCAGACATGATAGTCTGGAACGATAACTCTTAGCCCCTAAAGCAAAACAATAACATTTCTTAAAGGAGATTATTTTTGTTATCTTTTTATTAATCACTTTTTGCTTTGTAACTGTTGTAAGTGTTGGAGTATTTCATTGGGATATTCTTGTATACTTGAGAATTTAAAAAAAATAAAAATAAAATTCCTAGTTTGTTCTAAAAACTACACAAAATGTGTTCCACTTGCATCATTGGTTTAAAATGAACATATAGTTGCTCAAATAATTCAGCTTCCCATCTTTACTCTTGTATTAGAACTATGTTTCATATCCAATTAAAAAATGAAATGGAAAATGCATTTAGATGCATAGTGGCATATAGGTGGGGTTTATTAATTGAGCTAATTTGTGTCTAGAATAGTAGGTTAATCTTATTTGCCATGCTTATAATGCTTTTAAATCAGAAAATAATTGCTTAATTTTAAATTACATTTTGATTAAAGCTCCTGTGTGATCTTTAGATTTCCATAGTCTACCCTTTTACACAGAAAATAATCATTTATTCTAGATTTTGGAATGAACGTTTCCAACACCTGGATGCAGCATGCAGAATGTGAGTTTTAATGATTGGTTTTTGCATTTAGAAATATTATTTTATTCTTTTCTTTAAGATGCTTTTACAATTTGTTTACAGAGCAAAAGCAAATGGTACCTTTACTTCCAGTGTGAGAATTTGAAATAAATGAAAGCCTGTATGAATGTTTGCTTTTTAGAATAACTAGAAATAACACAAATCAGAGCTCTGGAAAGATTGTTTTTCTTGCTACTGTTTCTCTTTTTAAGGAAAAATGAAATTACTGACAAATGTGAAGCCCTTTAGCAATGTCAGGATGTTGGATTACATGGAAAATAGGTTTGTTTTTCAAAGTGTGCACTGTATACTTGTACTATAAGTACTCAATACTCTGAATATATATGTTTTATATAGAATCCCAAAATATCCTGAGTTTGGAGGGACACACAAGGATCAGTGAGCCCAACTCCCAGTGACTCTCCCATTGCAGACAAAGAAAATCCACGTTTTTAAACAAATTTTATCTCTTCACAAATTGTACTAATGAATTATTTCAGTCTGATTGAAGAACAGAATAATGAACCCAGATCTGTCACTGAAAATTTTTATGTAGCAATCAAGAATATATACGGACTGCTCTGAAAGCAGTGCCTCCTATTTAATTATGTTGGCCCACAACATATCTGTTGTAGTTTCCATGGAAATGAAAAGCAGGCATTACTTTCAGAGCGACCTGTATAAATAGAATATGATAGAATTAACACACTAGGATAGAAAAATAAAGCAGCATAACATTTGAGAAAATTACTGCAATAAATATACAATCTAACATGGCTGAAAATAACTTTAAATCAAAGTTAAACTGAACTGGATCACCATTTATCAAAGAAAAAACATCCACTTATTTTCTGTTAACAACAGTTGGAATATATCAGGGTAATCCTATTTTAAAAAGACAACGGAGAAGTCAGATTTACTGACATCTCAATAAACATCCAGACAGTATACACAAAAACTTCCAAGTGAGGTTTGCCTTTCTATTAGAGGGAAGCTGACATTTCCAGTTGTCAGTGGTCCGCCGCCTGCCATACATGTCCTACAGAAAGCTATGTGATTTGGTAATGCTCAAACTGAAAATGTAACTGCAAGTATTTCTGAAACTGGAAGACCAAGTCCCCCACTGGCTGTAACTCAAGTACAGTGTTCAGAAACAGTTATGGGCCTTATCATTTACAATCTAAAATTACATTATTATTATTATTTTTTTTTTTTAATCTTGTTGAAATAGAGAAACTAATAAAAAATCAAGTTGGCTGATAAGAACAAGCAAGGCTCTAGCCTAGCAGTCAGAACGTACAGCGGAGGAAAAGAATACCTGACTTCTGGTCCCCACCTTCAGGACTGCTGAGGCAGGAGCCAAAATTAGTTTTTAATGACTGTGTAACAGTATTAATTAATTATATTACGCAGATTGGCCCACAATCCTTTTTCCATTTCATGAACAGTTAAAAATACAGATGTGTCTGTTGGTGCTGTCTCTGCTGGGTTTGCTTCTTCACAAATCTGAGTAAAGGAATACTTGGTTAGATAGAAATGAAACACCAACCTATGCCAGCGCACTGAAGTTTTGAGTTTTGACCAATTCCATTAATGGTGTGGGTGTGCATACAGACTGTAAGAACATTGGCGCAATGGGTTATCCAAGAGCAGAAGTCCTCTGACTTCCAGCAGCAGTATAGACATTCAGCAGCCATCAGTGAGTGTCAGTGGGTGCCATTTTTTCCTCATGAAGGAATTTACTGATATGCTTTTACTTCACATGCACTTCCATGTCAGACGCTATTTTGTCAGAGTGCCCCTCTGCTGCCTCTGTCGCAGGGCAGCAACATGGAATGGAATGGAATGGAATGGAATGGAATGGAATGGAATGGAATGGAATGGAATGGAATGGAATGGAATGGAATGGAATGGAATAGTGGTGGGCGGGTTCAACCACTGCTGCTGTACCACCATCTGCCTCTGACGTTGTCAGCCAGCATATTTAAACAGGACATGTTACTTTTGGAGCACCGTTTGTATTATAGTGCTTACATCATGCCTTATTTTGTTAATTGTGCTTTTTTACATTAGATTAATGTTTATTCTATAAAAGAAGTACTTTCTACTTACTCTGATACAAAGTATGAACCAGTTGAGTTACAACGTATCCAAACTGGAATGAAAAGAAATGGGGAAAGTATTTTTCTCTTTCCAAAGGATTTGAAAAGTCTGAAAAATTCTGAAAGGTTAAAACTTCAATGAAATCTGGTTCTAATTTCATATTTGTTGATTTCTAATGATTTCTGGTTTGACTTACTTTTTTTTTCCAAAAATCAAATTTTATTTAAAACAGCTGTTGTTAATTTATGTAAATATCATATTACCCCTCACTGCAAGAAAGACATTGAGGCACTAGAGCATGTTCAAAGAAGGGCAACAAAGCTGGTGAGGGGTCTGGAGCACAGGCCATATAAGAAGGGGCGGAAGGAGCTGGGAATGTTCAGCCTAGAGAAGAGGAGGCTCAGGAGAGACGTTATTGCTTTCTATAACTACCAGAAGGGAGGTTGTAGTGAGCTGGGGGTCGGCCTCTACTCTCATGCAACTGGTGACAGGACTAGAGGGAATGGCTTCAAGCTGTGCCAAGGGAGGTTCAGGCTGGACATTAGGAAACACTGCTTTGAAAGAGTGGTCAGGCAGTGGAATGGGCTGCCCAGGGAGGTGGTGGAGTCACTGACCCTGGGAGTCAAGGAACGTTTGGACGTTGTGTTGAGGAACATGTTTCAGTGAGAACTATTGGCGATGGGTGGATGGTTGGACTGGATGATCTTGTAGGTCTTTTCCAACCTTGTTGTTTCTGTGATTCTGTGATATAGTGAGTCTGTACTTAAAAACAGGCCATTTAAATTCCAGTGAAATTTAAAAACTTTTAAATTATTCTTCTTATTTAAATGTTAAATTTGTGTTTAGTAAAACTGTTAATCTTGTCACTGTTAGGTTGTTAATCACTGTGGGTTTTCTCTCTGTTAGCACCATATATGTACGCACAGTTTGGTGGCTATCAGTAAAGATGCTGCTCCCTTTTGAGAGCTCTAGACTAGTTCTGAACAGCTTCTGTAAAACCACAGCACTTTTTATTTAGAACTTGTTGTTAATAGCATTAAAAGACACTTCAAAAACTGTACAGATCTGTAGGGAATTTTTCCCTGTTCTGGTATAGAACTTGTAGATGAGAATGTCTCAGTGAGCATAATGTGATCAGTCAGGAGTTTACACATTTGGGGATGGGGGGGAAGAAGGCTAAAGGCACAGTTCACAAATATTTGAATATATCCTAAAATAATTTCAGATACGGATTTCATGTGGTTCATTTGACATTATTCAACTTTCTTGGTATAAATTTAGCCATTAAAAAAAAAAAATCTCAAATATTAATCTGTAAATGTTTAACGAGTTTTCTCACACCGTTCTGTCGTTATGTGTCTGTCCACAGTCATGTGAACAAGTGCACTCATTTCTCTGGAGAGCGAATCTCTGGCCATCTTAGGAAGCCCTTGGGTTCGTAATATCAGTTCCGCTGTACAAATCAAAAGCTAAGTTTAGCTTCTCAGACGTACACTGAAGTTTTAAATAGGCAGCTTTTGGTGAAAGGAGAGAAGTTTGAGTGAAGAGTGTGCCAGCGAGGCAGGAGCTCCGTGTGTACTCTGTAGTATTTATCTTCGAGCAGTGGAGTCTCTTTGCCAGCTCCGAGATAGATCAGTTTCCCAAAATCACAAATGTGTATTTTAGAGTTCCAACCCCTCTACAGAGCTGCATAGGATAAGTGCTTTGAAAAGCTCACCCTCTGCACTCCCCACCCCTGCCAAAAAGGAAAAGGAGAAAAAAAGAAAGCCACCAATGAATAAAGAATTTCTGATACAAGCTTTCACTCACTGCTTTTGGGGTTTGTGCCTTCAGCTTGCGACCTCAGCGTCTGCCAAAAGTTAAACCCTCCTCCAGGCCATGGAAGCCCCCAGAACCACAGTCCTGTACCTGCAATGTGATTTCCTTCCCAAACCTGGCAGAATAAGATTTCCTTCAGCTTTTGAGTTCTTCTCTATTGAATCCTTACTGAAAGAAGAGGAAGAAAATGTAGCACTGTAATTTTGTGCAGTGTAATACAAACACGAGGTAAAATGGGTAAAAGATTAAAAGACTTCCTAAAGAAGTGGATTTTAAAAAGGATTTTAAAAAGGAATTTGAAGTACAGGTTTTACTTAGCAGATAAGAAAAAGGGAAGGCTTAGTCAGTGAGAATATGAGTGAGGAATGTGTTTATGCGTATTCGTTTTAAAATCTGCCTATTCCAATCAGCATCTGCCACAAATCTAACATTTGACTGGGTTGTTTTTTTTTTTTTCCTTTTTTTGTTCTTCTTTTCTTTTTTTTCCTTTTTTTTTTTTTTTTCCTTTTTTTTTTCCTGTGGAGGTAACTACCAGGTAGTGAGTGGGAAGTGGGATTAGAAATGGAATCGACAAACTTCCTCAATTGTGTAGTAGTGCTCAGTGGATTCTAAACCAAGACTGCCTTGTGGATGCCTTGTGTGTGTGTGACTGGATTGTGGTATCTGGGAATCAAAAAGCATTTGTGCCAGCCTACTAAATCAATTATTCTCTAGTGGGGGGAGGAAGAGTGTGTGGGGGGAAAAAATAAAAATTGCTTTTAGATAGATTTCCTAACAAATTTTGGCATATGTGGTGGCTTTACCAGTTACAACCTTCCCATATTTTAGGCAGTAACTAGGAAATAGAAATCCCTAAACTACAGTGTTCTTATGGTTCATGCTGATACAAGTAGTTCTGGGTAAATAAGACAGCCAAGTTGATTTTTTACTTAGCAGTTATTATCAGCTGCTCTTGCTGTCCCATAGTCAGTACATGGCCATTTTCATCATGAAAAATACCGTATCTTTCTGTATGTTGTATCTCTATGAGAGCATTAATCAGCTAAATAACATCCATTCTTTTTATTTGTCCTCTGTTAGATCTATCTGTTTATATCTGTATATATCCCCAGCACATTCTGCTAAGTAACGACGATGAAATTCTTCTGTTGCCAAGACTCATTCTTGTGTTTTCTTTATGTTCTCTTAGCATTTCTCCCGTCCTCCTTCTGAACACAGGAAAACTAATTAAGTTTTCCTCTCTACCTTTGTAAAATATGGTTGCTTCTAAGGTTACAGTAAGAAGCGTGTGTATAAAAAATCCTTCATAACCTGCGTTGCCTTTCTGAGCCCTCAGTAATGCAGCTAGGCAGCCAGCGGCATTCAGGCACAGTTGGACTGGAATAAATGGGGTAGTCCAATCCTCTTATGGCTACCGCTCTGAACTACTTTGCTGAAGTAAAAAAGCTGCATTCTTAAGTGTACAGAAACTGGTAACACTGTCTAGATTTTACTACTGTTGAACTTTCCAATTGTAGATTTACTCTGGGCGCTGTTTCTTGTGGAGAAAAAAATACGTGGGATGTTTAAGTGACTAAAAACATATTTATTTATTTATTTATTTATTCATTTATTTATTTCCTCTCTGTGCCCTTGAGGACTTCTGGTCCATTCATGTGAAGATCAGATTACTGTCTGGGGGAATTTATTTGGACCTTTTAAAAGTCCATCTTATCTCAACATATGGCAAAGAAACTGTGTGTCAAGTTGTAAACCTATGCAATTTTCCATCTGTATTTACTTGCCTGTTCTTGGTCACCATGGAACTGGAGTACGCAGGAAAAGGTCAAGTTAACCTGGGTTGTTTCTGTGTGATGGCAAGTTTGTCACATTCACCACACTGGGACCAAGCTGTCGGAGGATACGGGCAGGTCATGGAGTGTGTGCTCCATCCTCTCTTTGTGAGAGCCAGATAAAGAGCTCGGTTCTGGGTATGTTGAGATGGCCCAAGCAGTAGTACAGGTTTTCTAAATCTCATCTTTTAACAAAGTGCTCAGATGATGGAAACTATTGATGTCCTGAGATATGTCAGACTGTAAAAAATGCCAGTGGCCAAGATGTGCTTGCTTTAAATACAGTCAGCATCTCCTTGGGAGCTGGTTGTCTCTATGAACTGATAACCTGGTTTTTCAGCTTGTGGTACAAACGTACCACATCTGTTTTTCTTTTCCGTCTTGCCTTTTGTAGTGAGCTGCATGACAAGTCTAGTAACTACTGCTACTAACTTACATCAGGTCATAGCTCAGTGCGAGTCTCAGAGTCTCCTTAAAGACTCTGCGTACCCCTTGAGACTGTCATTTCCACTGGAAATGTGACATCTCTTTTAGAAAGATATCAAAGCTGCTTATAAAGATTTTAAAAAGTAGGTAATCTACCATATATGTCAGCAGTGAGTGCTAATATGTTATTTATTTTCATTGTTTAGAAATAAAGAAATGTGACTTTTACATGAACAGATTCAGTCAAGCGATAGCTTTCTACTGTTGGATTCCAGAATGCTCTTTTTTTCCACTAAATGGAACTGCCGTCTACTTTTCTTGCATTATAAATGCTTGCAGTTGGTAAGCAAGTTATCTCTTAGCTCTTTGTTCTATTAATGAATTGGATTATAGTTTTAGCATTTTTGTTTGAGAGGTGCGTTCTAGCTGTATATGCTCATATGACTTATACTGAGGAAGATGAGCCTGTCTGTTTGATTGATATTTCCCATTGTTTCCAGGCTGGGGTCATCTGAAAAAAAATTAATCTCTGATTTACAATGAAAGTAATAAATTTGGGACAATAAAAGTTCTTCAGAGAACCGACATTGTCTGACAATTTTCCACTTACAGTTTTCAAGATCTGTGTATTTAAACAGTTTTAATCCATGTAATGTAGAATATTGATTTTGTATGGTACTTGAAAATGTCATGCAAGATTAAATCTTATAGCAATCTAAGTGTGCTATGACAATACAAGTTAATGTTATTAGCCAAACTTGTTATAGCATAAAAAATGGTATCAAGTTTAGTTGACAAGACTTACAAATGAATGAATTGTGCTATCATTTCTTAATTATTTACTGTTCGACCTTTCCAGAATTTATACTGACTTGATGTCAGCCTGACTGTAGTTCCTGAGGTTTGATCTTCATAAACACTAGCACTGCATTAAGTTTTCTTGATTCTCTTGATCTTGTAGAGTATTCTAGGATTTGTTAAAATCCACATTAATGTTTCAGTGAATTCCTTTAGCTTTAATTGCTCTCCAATGGGTTTAATACTTCTGGGATATAAATTCTCTCTCTGGATTTTAATAAAATGACCTGCTTTTTCCCAAATTGAGGTTTGCTAAATGCTTACTCCTTCCCAATTACATTTTTAAGAATTGGTTATTATTTTCCTGAGGCTTAAGGGTTGAATGTTATTGATATCTTATAATTCTCTTCTTACACACCTTTCTTTCTTGGTAACTTCCTCTTTGGGGATCTAAGTGGAGTATGTCATGGAGACTGGGCTTACTACATTTTTAATGGACTTTTGTCCCCTGCTTATTTAAGATCTGATATAAAGTATAAAGCATTAACTACATGTTAATGAGTATGTCCAGCTTTATTGTGGTATCCTATCTGATCCAGTGCATATAAACATTTCCCAAAAAGCATGGTTAAGACTGGGTTTCCTGAGCTTAAGTGATGCGGTAGAAGAAAAAAAGGCATGATTTCATCAGCATTCTTCTGACAGTAGCTCAGGTTTTGTTAGTAAACTTTGCAACTTGGAACTGTAGTTAGGTTTTCAGCTATTTCTTAAGTGCTATGTTACAGTAATGCCAAAAAATGTCTCTTTCCTTTGGCTTCTGATTCTAAGTCGGTAAGGAATTTGTGGTTGTCAGACATGGAAGCATTATTATTGGAAGAGATAGCACTGTAAATTTTCATCTGGGTTAATGTCACTCTTCTTACCTGGGTTACACCTTAATTCTGGCAGAGATGAACAATTTTTTCCAGCTTTCTTAATGAGATGATCATACAACAATGAGAAAATCATTACTTTTGCTGGTGAGCCCCTTCTGTTGTCTGCTATCCCATAGAATTTGAGGTGGCCCACCTGACTGACCAGAGAAGCATTTTTTTTCTCATGAATAGCCATGTGTTGAGTGTTGGAGGACTTGCCCATAATCAGAAGGATCAGTTTCTAAGAGAAGTCTTTTGATTCTGAAAGTTATTGAAAATTCCCTTTGTTGTTTGGAGGGAATTCCCTTTCACTGTTTGCAAGGCAGGCCAGAAGTTCTGAGCAGACATTTGGAAAGTCTATGGTCTGTGGCCATTTCTGGGTAAGAAGAGGCTTCCTTTAATTGTTGCTTACATTTTGCATCTCTTATAATCATTTCCATGAATTTTCACACGAGAGTGTGGCAAATTATATTCGAGTAAGCACTAATTTTTCTGAAAATTGTAAGTTAATTCAATTTTATTTTGCAAAGGACAGTTTCAAAGATATGAAAAGAAAAGAACAGTACTGTTCTGAAGGATCCTGTTATAGAACTTACATTTCACTATTTTGGCATTTTAAAATGAAGAATTATATTGTGATATATTACCTCTAAATGACACTTCAGAGTATGAACACCACGTTGTATATATTTTTTAAATAAAGCTGAAGTCTGTTTTATGTTTTTCTGCCTGATTTATTTGTGTCTATCAAAGTATGTATTATCTTCAGAAAAGTTAAAGTATACAATTGATTCCTGCTGGAATAATATTCTTCCAAACATTTTCAAGTTCTTATTCTAATGCTAGAAGTATTACATAAGCATTTAAAACTAAACCTCTGTGTTGAAGATATGTGTCTTGAGAGCCATGGAATATTTAATCCTTCTGGGCTTGTTGGAAATTAAACTTCTGTAAATTGAATTGTGTAAACTTTTGCATTAAAATTTCTTCTGTGTTCTTAATGACCATTTGAGATGCTGAGTATCTGACAGTGCTTTTTGCTGAGAGATTTAGTTGTTGCAGTCTAATTTTTGCAGACAGCAGTAAGGGTACTATATAATACAGCATTTGAAAATCAGTTATTTTTAAGAATTTTATGATTTTATTATGTATAATGTGTACGTAGAGATTTTTTTTTCTACATACAGTGCATTTCTGGAGCTCGACTGACTTTTGCTCATTAATATATCTTCTCTTAGTATGATAAACAGTCGTGATATTCATCCCTACTTACACAAGTTTTGGAAGCACAAAGCGTGTGGTTCTAATAAGAAAGATATTTCGTTAGTTTCAGAATTTGTAAATAGTTGTAGAAGTCTGAGCACTGACAGTGCAATAATTTTACAATCTAATTGCTTTCACCTGTTCAAATAAGTAAAATGGATGGTGGTAAAAAATGTGCGTACGTTAGAATGGAAAATAGTTGAACACATATTCTGAAGTTTAGGACTTCCTTTTTCTTTTCTTGCGTCTGAGTGAAGTGTCTGTTTTGTACCGCTACTTCTAAAAAAGTCTGTGTGGCTTTTGGAAGCCAATGATTCTGCAGTGTGCAATATTTCAGGGTAGCAGCTACTGCAGAGTAATGAGGCATGGGAGCAGCTGGTATTAGTTTATTTCAGAAGCTTTGTGTCTGATTCTATTAGTCTACCTACAGATGTAAATGTGCTTTCTGCTGAATGATGTAAGCATCGAACAAATAATTCATAATTTTAAAATAGTTTAATGACCATTTTTGCATTTTCTTTGAAGTTTCCTGTGAGATACTAATACCTTGGGAAGTAAATGTGAGTTGCTACAAAAAGTAAAGCAAATCTTAACTAAGCAAGAGAACAGGAACTTTTATAGAAAGAGATGAATGTTTGTCACTGAACCCTACTGAATCTAAACAAAGAAAGAGATTACCTAATAGTCTTGCAATGCATTTGAAGTACAGTCTGCTATTTGTTTGGGGAGTTGAATGGAATATATGTCTCAAAATATTTCAGCAGCAGTAGCTGAGTTTTTCAGTGGATAAATTCTAGCATTACCGAATTACTGTATCTTTTTTTTCTTCTTTCCTGATCAGGACTCATTACTATGCAAAAATAATTTGAGCTTTTTTCTACTTGTATATAATGCATTTTAGAGCTAATTTATACTGATGATGAATGGCCTTATAGGGGATTTTATGCTGTTTTGTGTTTCCATTTTCTACCCAACTGGGTCTATTAAGTGAACAATTCGCATTCTAATTGTGAAAAAACTCACTTTCAGAGTTTTCAGTTATTGCAACAATCCAAACAAATTTCACAAAACACACTTTTCCCCGTGCAGAAAATAAGTAATAACAGAGAAGAGTTGAAAAGAATCCATTTTTCTTAAGCTAGAGTGAAAGCATAATTTAATATTCCAGTTACCTATTTATTTTCTTTCAGTTTACGTATTTATTACGCTGGAATGGAAACAGTAGTGTTGATGTATTTTTTGAATGCTCGTGCAACTTACACATGATAATTTGCATAAAACTGAAAGGCATTATAGTTGCTATTATTCTCCTTTTTATTTAAGTTCATTATTTAATGGTTGTTACAATGGTTGTTATTTTTCTGGATTCAAATTAATTGAATGTGCTACTTAGTGGAATAATACTTAAAATAAGAAATACATTTAAATCTTGGATGTACATGCATTCTGCTTTATAAGAGTATTCTTTATGTTTATTTAGTTTTTCAGTCATGCTAGTTGATCTGTCTAGCTCTAAGATAGAAGTGGCTCATTTTAGACAGCTGAGTACACAGTATGCTTGCCTGCAGTAGCAGGAGGTTTGAAAGTGCAGAGAATCCTTATCATCCTATGTTCAATACACCAAATTTAAGTTAATAAATTGTTACTTCAAATTACTACTATTAGGAATTAGAAAAGTCCTTGCTTATTTCTAGTAACAAAATAACTTTTTCAACTTGATTGAAAAAAGCAGTTATAAATGTGCTTAAAGCAGACTATTGAATGAAGACATTGTCAAGCACCTACTGCAGTTACACACATACATTTAGTTTGGAACTGGAATAGTGTCAGTGTAAAATACAACTTCTACTTAAACAGAAAACAGGAATTAGCAGTAGCTTCCGTTCAAGGACTGAAACTGAGCCTTTTCCCACAGCGTTCCATTCAGGTTGCTGTACCCAACTAGCACTTGTGACAGCTTGCACTTCTCACTGTAGTGTGGTGTTTGTGGTCTTTGTGGCCTGTGGTTTAAAGCTCGTCGCCCTAAGTCTGGTCATCCAGTTTTGATTGGTTCTGGCCTCATTCTACTGTAGGTGGTTTCAATAAATTCTCTCAGGCTTTATGACAAAAATTGTTCATAAAGTAATTGGGAGATTTCCTCTGAGCACTCTACATCAAAGGATGCTTAATTGTCCCGGCCATGCAAGAAGAAAAACAAGATGTGAAGTGCTCAGTTTAATTAGGCCACAACTTTATTAACTCAACTGGGAACACTACCCAGCAATAAATGCAGGTCATTGTTCTTTCCTTGATCATTGCTGTTTTTGGAGGACTGCTGTTCACTTTCCCCTTCCAATCCCAGAGGTGGGACCTCTCTGTTCTTCCCTTGTACAAGCACTGCTAAGTTAGAGGGGTATGTGAAAGAGGTACTTCGCCTTTGGCACCACATAGCTGGAGTCATGCAGATTTCCTTTGCCTGTCCAGTAATTGTGTCTTGACTCCTTGTTCAAAACAAAAGGTTGCAAAACAAACCCAATTCGTAAAATTGTGAACTAACACTTATTTTAGCAAAGATTTTAGTACATTAAAAAAAAATAATAATAAGAAAAGCTTCTAAAAGTATGATAGGCATCAAAAACACTCCTGTATATTTGGGCTGTTTTCTACAGTGTCAGCTGAAAATTTTAAGTACATTGCTCCTCTTCCTTAAGAAACTGTATAGAGAATTTAAGTGACTTGTTAATGTATCTACATCTGCAGCTAAGGCTGTGATTTGCAGTGTATGAGCTGTTAATGCAGACATGATCAGCTGTGCCATCACTGCTTCTGGGAAGGATACAGCTGCTCTGATATGCTCAGCTGGTAAAAAGAGCCTGTAGAAGACTGGGGAATTCAGCTTCTCAGGTTGGCTCATATTAAATGTACATTTGAGTTTTATTACTTCCCTAAAGATAAAATAATTTGTGTACTTGCAGTTAGTGAAGTTCTCCCATCATGTGAAAATAAATACCTATTTTATCATGCCTTCTCTTTTACTAAAGAGGTACAAGAAATAAGTACCAGTAGTTTCTAAAGAGTTTCTTGAGATTTTAGAAGGACAAACTGCACCTTCTGAAGTGGCACAGTGCAGGAACTTTCCACGGTCTACTTTTAATAAACAATCAAACTTTTATACCAAACATTTTCTATAAATTCCCATTTTCTAATTAAAAGTTTGTTTTGTGGAAAGAACTCCAGGTGGTATAATTAGTGAAATACATTTTAATGATAAATCTTCCCTGTCCTATTTTATTTTAATAACAAAAATGGTCCTATGCATTTGAAACGCTCCCTATGGGTTGTATATATGAGCTTGGTTAATTAGCTAATCAACTTACCCACCTTACCTTTTAAAAAGTGTCCTGTTTCACAGGTGTAGACTCACATTTTATTTGGGATACTGGAGATAAATAAAGCCTGTGATGCTTACCCTTGCCTGCACCGAGAAGAGATTTTGGTCTGTCCTTTGAATGTCACTTTCTTAACAGGCACGTCAATCACAAGGGCTTAGCACCTGAGCAGCACTGCCTGTCTTCAAGGTATTCAGTGCCTCTTATGTCAGGCCTTTCCAATGCATAAAGGTCTGGATGCTAGAGCATGACCAAAATATCGTTAACTCTCAGCCTCTTAGGGCCATCATTTTCTTCACTCATTATTTACTTGTTTTTATCAGCTTTTGAGTTGCAATCAGTATATGGCTTTAATGGTACTGTATTCTGACAGTACACTGACCAAAACTGCATGTACATGGCCTTTCTTCTTATGTTCTATTTAAAAAGATCATTAATTTCTGCTTCAGATGGTCCACTTGTGGTATCACATAGCTGTTCAGGAAAGACAATATAATATGGAGCCATTCTGTGAACATCATATATAGTATTAGCATAAACATCCCTTGTATATTCTCAGCTGTTTATCCGTGTAAAGAACTTCGTTTACACTGAAAAGGCTCTTGCATGTTTGGATTTTTCTTCTTTCTTATTTCCTTCAGTTTCAAAGCAAGACATGGACACACCGACACAATTTACATTTTAATTAATTTGCTTTAACTTGCCAAAGAAGCAGAAGGATTTTCTCTTGAAATCGCTTTTCCATATGCTGTTTTCGGGACTATACCTGTGTTTTAGTTTAACCCTTCAGTTCTTGTTAGTTTTCTGCTATATATATATTTTTAACAGCATTTGTGACCTGTGTCCTTTCTACCATTTTTGAGTTCTCTTATTGAATTAATGTCTGTCTGAGTGTTGGCATACAGTTAGATATTCCTCAGTCTGTCCCCCTTTTTAGGGTGATTTCTTACGCTTACAGGTGGATAGATACGTACCCATTATGCACTTTCAACCCAACAAATGCAACATTTTTTTACTGTCAGAAGAGGATAACATTCCCAAGCTCAGCTGATCAGCCATTGAGCATTCAAGAACACATGTGTTGTCTAGCATTTCTTTATGGTTTCACTAGTGTAGCTGCTAGACAGAGCTTTAGGAAAATGTTTAACTTCTAGTGGCAAGAGGGGAACCTGTAAGAACATTTCCAAAATCTCCCCATATTGCAACAAAGTGGGTTATACTGCTTTAAGACAGTTAACCTGTCCCCAAGCATTTTAATTCAGCCTTAGATTCACTGGAGTTATTTCACACACTGATCAGGGAGGCATTATTGTTCAGGTTCTGGAAATGCCTTCCAAAATGATAGAGATGGAATATTAATTGTTATGAAAGCATATCAGTGAGTAAGTGCTGGGTAGCCTTTGTTAGTGAATGCAGTCATTTTAAATGGGTGTTAACTACATCCCCTCTTTCTTCCTGCTCACATTTTTCCTCCATCTCTTCCTGGTTCTCCAGTATCAGTCTCAAAGATCCCATTGTAGACAGTGTCTTTCTCTGAAATACAAGAACACTGTAGCACTGACCAACATTATTGCTTTTCTGCTGGTTTTCCCATGGTGCTGTCCTATTGACTTCATTCTTGAGATTCAGAATCATACATTTCAATCCAGGATGTCCAGCATTACTGCCATGTGCCAAGCAAAAGAACAAAATCAATTCACCACCTTGAGCTTTGATCTACTTTTGAAAATCAAGAGGTAAGTAATCTCTAAGTGTTCTGCAATATCTGTGTAGCTCACAAGCTGTTTGAGGCTACTTTTGCTCACATCCTTAACACTGACTCATCTGATTCAAAGCAATTACAAAGGGTGGTATTTTGTATTTTAATTTGTGCTAATCTATAAAGAATAAGGGCAGCATATTTCTCTGTTTGGAAGAATGGGATCTATTTTGCTGAAGTCTTTATTTATCCTCCAGATATGCACTGGCCTTATTTTTTCTGACTGGAAAAAGAGCTTCTGTCCCTGTGAACACGGTTGACAGGAATGGAGTTACAGCTATTCCTGTTATTTCTGGTATTCCCAGTTTACCCTCTGCTTCACTGACTTATGAAGCATTTTACAAGCTGCTCTGGCAGAAAAAAAAGGATGTGTATAACATGTCTGCATTCCAAATAGCTAAAAAATTACAACAGACTTAGCTGTGCCCTCTTCATTAAGTTGCATAATTATGAAAAATACCTGCATAGGTGAATGCTCCCTGTGTAGAATATCTATGCAAGATAAAGACCCTCAGAAATCTGTGACAGAGTTGGAAGTCCTTCTCCAAAGGAGAACCCAAGCCCTTGCTGATTAGGAAACCTCGTGTGAGGCCAGAGTGTAATGATTAGTATGAATTTACAGTCTTAGATTCATTACAGAATCATAGAATGGCTTGGCTTAGAGGAAACCTTACAGATCATCCAGTTCCAACCTTCCTGCTGTGGGGCAGGACTGCCACCCACCAACTCAGGCTGCGTAGAGCCCCATCCAACCTGATCTTGATCATCTCCGGGGATTCAGCATCCACAGCTTTTCTGCTCAGAGTGTGACAGAGCCTCACCACCTTCTGAGTAAAGAATTTCTTCCTAACATATGACCTAAATCTCTACTGATGCTAGTAGGGTCAAGAAATGTCAATAAATGTTAGTTCTTAAGTTTCCTTTAGAGCAAAGGGTGTTATTCTTCTGTAACTCAGACAGAGACATTTGTGTTTTCTGCAGTGCTCTCGCTGATACTGGTGAGCCCCTTATTGTTACCAAACACTGCTTGTGGTAGCAAAGAAGTACATTTCTTTGTTGATCTGAGCCTCCTAGGGTTCAAAGATACAAGTTTATGAGTCCAGGAGGCTCTGTGACATATAAGGAATGGTAGCCATAAGAAGTAATACAAATAATCGCTGGTCTCCTGACCACTGTTAAGTCTTGTACCTTTCAAGCATGACCTTCAGTAATCACAAACGTTGGACACTTAATATCCTTACTGATAATTAGGGATATTACCTTTCAAGGTAGCAGTGGCCATTTTCTTCTTGTTGATGTCTACTTTCTGAGAATCAGCAGAACACCAATATGCTGGAGGAGTCAGCATTTTATCCTATGCTACTCTAGGTATTTGTTCTTTATCATTTGCTTGATCATCCTTGTAGTGCTAGGATACAGTGTTATCAATGATAAATGAAGTGAGGTACTCTACAGAAATTCTCCCATGGAATTCATAAATTATTATCAGGCACTATCTCTTACATCTCCTAAAAGCAGAATAATACTATGGCATTACATATCCTCTTGGCATGCTGAGGGAAAAATCAGATAATTGTTTTGTGGGATTATTAAACAAACATTTGCTCGCTATTTATTTGTGTATATTTGTGTAGTATTTATGCTAGAGATTTGTATTCTTTGAATCCTGTTATACTTTTCCCCATTGCATTTTAGCACAGCTTCATGTCTAGCAGTCAGGTTTCTCTTTACCTGCAATAGACAAGCTTTAGGGAGATACGCGTCTACTGTTACATAGAAAAACTGCTGCAGCTGAGCTCGCACCAATGTAGAACACAGTTTAAAAGATGCAACAGTAATGAAGATCAGATTTTTTTCACTTTTTGCCATTTTTAGGTAAACCTTTCAAGAGTAAAACTCAAAGTCATTACTGTTTGTGGTTCAGGTAGTCTCTGTAAATTTTTCAATCTTGTCTAAAGGCAGGAAATTGAAGGTTAATGTTTCTAAGTTTACAGTATCTGCCGAGCTTTCAAAATCTGACATCTAGATTTTAATATGGTCATATAAATATATATTTGTTGTTTGTTTTTTTTTTAGAAAGATGAGCAGCAGTATCCATGTGAAATCTTTGATGTCTCTGTGGCACAATTTTGGCACAGACCATGTTCTGGTTAATAACACCTTTGCCTTTCTCTTCAGTTAAACATTATATTATAGAAGCCCTGTCACATTTGGAGGAAACGAGCAACACATTTGGGAGATACTGGTGGCTGACTGATAGGCAAATTAGGACTATGCAGTTCTCATATGAAACTGGACTTAGATATTTATATGTGACCCTTTCAGATATATTCTGACTGGTTTCTTTTTATGTTTGGTGCATTCCAGTTCTAATTATTTTTTAGTCATGTGATCCAGCTGACAAACCTGAAAATAACCTGAATGTGGTTCACCTCTTACTGAGACATTTGAGTATGTATGTGAAATTATACGCGTGTCTGGAGTATGTGACAAAGCATCCATTTGTAATTAAGCTCTACAGAAATCAGTAGTCAACTAAACCTGGAAAGTGATTTTGCTTGCTCTTATGTAGGGTGGAATTTATCTACCTAAACAGAGGTTTTCTAGTATCACTGGATGTGTCTGTGAATATCTAAGATGTCCATAGACATATCCATGTCCATTAGTAAACCCAGCATGGAACCAATGCGAGAAACCCTGTCCTTCTGGACTGATAGATAAAGACTGGCCATCATTGCCTAGATCATTTGAAATAACAACAGATGCCTGTATACAGACATATAACTAAGAGCCCTTGTGAATTTATGTTTTCATTTCTCAGAGCGCTCTATTGACTGTATCGATTATAGAGGAAAATACTGATTTATCTCAGTTGCAGTAGATTTTAGAATCCAAGCACAAACATGACAACCTAAATTTAAATGTTTTATGTGAATTCCACATTCGTACTTCTCTCTGAAAATAAAGATTCCAAATAATACTAAAAGTTTCTTTTTTTCCTTGATACTTAAGCAGATTATTGGACTTGAGGCAAGATTAGGGTTTGTCTACACAAAATAGATCAGAAAGATGCAACTTGGGTATTAAATAGTATATGTTGAAGAACTGCTATCTGCCTTTTTATTTAATTATAGGTTTAGTGGAAAGTGATGAAATTTCAGATTTAATTTCTATGCAACTGTTGAGAAATACTTGCTTTTAAAGACAATCCCTAGTCGTTTCTTACCATTAGCAGAGTCAAATACCACTTTCTGATGAAAGTTCTTTAAAAGCAGTGTAAAGGAAGCCTCTGTATAACCTCATCTAGACTTTTTCCTTGGTATGTCTTTAACCTTCCTCTTCCTTCTAAACAAGTATATATTGTTAATCTCAATGGCCAGTTTCAATTCATTGCCAAATATCGTAGAACAAAGGCATATGCTTTCTGCTCTTTTTTTGGTTTTGTAAAATTGTGTTGACTTCCAACTATTACAAAATATCTGGATTTTAAGCAGTTTAAATAATTCCAGAAAAATCAGGAAACCAGTAAATAATGGTGGAAAGAGGGAGATGCAACCTGAGTACAGTTCCTAGTATTGTTCAGTTGTTCATCATGTTGACCATTACATTTTAAGATGATGCTTTACTTTATTCTTTTAATATGCATCCTCTTTAGATATGTGAGAAAATCAGACAAAGAAAGAGAAAGAAATTCAAGGAAATGTGCGCGACATAGAAGAAATAAAATAATAATAGGATCAACAAACAATCAGAGAAGTGTGATCTGACCTCCTATATATAGAAGGAAGAACAGGGTAATGAAGTAACATAATAAAAAGGTGCAGAACTAACTTGAGATAGAATTTCTCTTTCATACGCTGTAGACTGCAGACATTTCAGCATGTCTAGTTTAGATCTGTGTAAATTTGTTGGGCACTAAAGGAGACTCTCTTGATCTGGTTGAAATGTTTAAATATTCTTGAGTAGGCAGGTGGGCAAAGTGACTTTTGCGATTATTAGCCTGAGTGGCGTGGCAGGTGATCACCTATTCTTAATATAAGTGCATTCAGTGTTGCATCACAAAAGCAATTCTCAGCATCTTTAAAGTGTACATCAGTGGTTGCAATACTTTCGACATCATTTTTGAAAGAACATCCTTGCTTTTATGTAGCATGAACTATGAACTTAATCAGTGGTCTGGTTGTGTTTTTTTTTTTTTTTTTTTGTTTTGTTTTGTTTTTTTGTTTTTGTTTTTTTCTTTTTTCCTTTTTTTTTTTTTTTCCCCTACATCTACATTATATTTAAAGACATTTATTTGAACTTGAATGGAATGTAATATTCAGATAAAGGGTCTAATGAATGTTTGTGAAATGTAATGCAGTGGCATGCATAGATATTCTAATAATAACTCTAGATGAATGTTTTCATTTTTGGAGCATAACATTCCTTCAAAATACATACATTAGTCTTATCCAGACTCATTTTCAAGGTATGCTTGGACTTCTTCATTTAAGATAGATCTGTCCATCTACTGCAACCCTTGAATAGATAAGCAGAATTCTCCCTGTGCATTTCAGTTCTACCCATGGGACCAGCTGGACTTAATCACTTGATGGACTTATGCATGGATTGTGCATTCATAAAGTGAACACAAGGGGTGCATTTTTAGTTTATAAGCTTCCATCTTTTTGAGCTGAACATCCCCAGCTTTTCCAGCTCATCTTTTACGTTGCTGGAGTGGTTTATTTTATTTTATTTTTTTAGTGAAAATGGATGATACTGGTTAATATTATGAAAGTACAGCAGAAGAATTAGTAAAGAAAACTAGATATAGTAAAGAAAACTAGATAAGGAAATATATGTTGTAAGACTTGGTGCAAAAACAATTAGAATAAAATGAACAACTTAGGGAAATTGTAACATATCTTTAAATTATTCCAGTGTGTCTTTGATCAGATCATCAGCTCTTTGGTGGTGTTGTCTCAGTGGTGTTGCTGCAGTTCATACAGTGCCTACAGCAGTGGGGACTCTCAGCTGGTGCCTCCAGCCACATGTGGTAAACATACTAATGAGAACTAAGATAACGTTGTCCTGTTGTTCTTGTCTGTATTTACTAGAGAAATGAATAAGCTGCTAACTCCAATGTAACCAGTGTATCCGGTGTTGTAATTGCAATTGCCAATGAAACCTAACTAATCGTAACTAATCCTTTGCTAGCTCTCCTAACAAGGGAGGACAACCTTTTCTAGCTGCTTATTTCCTGTAACTTTACATATCTTAATTAAAAAATTGCTGTCCTCATGATGTTGATGACCACAAGGAGATCAAATCAATTCTTTCCCTTTCACTGAATGAAAGAAAACCCAACCCAGTAACCTCCTAAAGTTCATTCTGAGATAGCATGCCATTTTCAGCCTACTGAGTTAATAAGACTGGAAATGCAATTTCGTATTTTTCATGCTCTACTTAGGCCTTCAGCATGAAATACTCTCCATTGTTATCTGTAATAGACTAGAAGACAGGTTCTGAGTACCACCAACTCTTTTCTCAGATGCATGCTACTGGGAGAAGTATCTCTAAGGAAGCTCTCTACTACCATGGTTCACACAAATGGAAGATGCTTGGGTGTATTCATTTTATTTTGAAGAAAGTAATACTTGAACTGCAATCTAACTCCTTGCTAGTTGTGTCTTGTGAAGACATGGGAAGACATAAGGAGACATTCATTCTCCCTGAACTGTAGGAGCACGTTTATGAACTTCTGAGCAAACACAAAAGTATTGTTCCTTGATGAATGCTATAAGATTCATTGAAAGTGCCAAGGCATTTGCTTGGCTTATGTCACAGGAACTACTACTATTCAGTTTCTTAACATTTAGGCAGAAGTAACATCTGAAATCAGGAAAAATGTATCCCATATCACAATTTTCCTGATGGTGTTTACATATTTTAACTCATCCCTATTCTTAATTTTTATTTTTTACTTTATTTTACTTTTGTGTGTGTGTGTCATTTGATCACAGCTTTTCCAAAGCAAGATCTTTCTCATATTCATATCTATGGTGTTTTCAAATGCTGTTATTCTACACCTGTTACGTACCTTTGTTCAGTTGTTAAGTTTGCTCCCATATGGGCGATGTTCTCCTGCAGCATGCTGGTTGCACCTGTGTCATATTAAAAAAAACACCATAGTGTTTCTTCTGAGGTTGACAAAGCACCCATCACTCAGCTCTTCTGTGTAGTGGTACTTCAATTTGACAACCTTGTCTTAGAGAATAAAGTTGAAAGGGTGACATCTTTTATCTAGATGGAGGCATGGATTCATCCCCATGCATCTACTGCTGAGCAAAGTGACAAAAGAGCAAATATCCGAATTGAATATCAGAATCCCTCTTACTTTGGGATTGTATTTGTCTGCTTTCCTGCTATGCTTACAATATTTGGAGTGTTTCAAAGCCAAGAGAACAAACTCACAGTACTTTGGTGGGTAGACTGTCACTATCCACATCTCCTGAGTTGGAGTTCCAATTAGCAAGATTAATGGGCTGGATTTGAGATGTGCTTGGTGACCAGAATCAGTTATCATCCCTGAAAATCAAATCCAAAAATGTTTTTCTATTAACAACTGAAGTCATAGTTTCTGAGTCCCAGTTCAGTGTTTCAGCCCCAGGCCAAGCATTTGGCTGTGAAAGCGAGGGGCTGGGGGGACAGGAAGGCACAGAGACACTCTGGTTGACCGAGTTAGACTTGCTGGCTGCCAGCACTCCAAATTTCATCACATGTATTTTTGCTTCTTTATTTTTCTCTTTCTTGAACTCTGTCCCTCTTCCAAAATGCCAAAATGCTATCTAATAGCACTAAATAAATGTGGAACTGTTGTTCTACATAAAAATTAAAAACTAAAAATGCAGTTCTGTGTTGGGAGTTCTTGCAATTGAAACTTGCATATTAGGAGAAGTACGCGTGATTAGTAAGGGCTTTTTTCTGTGTGTGTCTTTGTTTTGTTTAAATTTAAGGACGTAACAATATGGAAGTTCTATGAACATATCAAGTAAGGTTGAATATATTTGAAATAAATATTTTTATGAGTGTCCCACAGCTGCTAGCACTAAAAAAACAACCCAACAGAATGGAACTCTCCTTTTTTATTCTTTCTAATGATAAACTTAATCACCTTCAAAGGAAATTAACACAGGGAATATAACATATTTTTGAGACTGATTTAAAGCAGCCTTGTTATTTACAACTGTTTTTTTGGTTTTTGTTCTCTTTTCCAACTGTGGTGATTCTTCTTTAAATACTGTGTATTTGCAAAAGTTATTAGTCAAGTAATGCAGTATAATTAATTGTTTAATGCCTTTAATGCCACACTAAAATTGTAATACTCAAGTTTTACGTATTTCAAGTGGAGGGAAAGAAAACTAAGTTGAGCTCAGAAAAGCAGGAGTCTTGCAAATAAATGAGTAGAAGAATCAAATTCTGTATCTGAATAATTTTATTCTGAAGTACAGCTTTACTTTAAGAGTATGAAAGAGATGACATTCTCGCTGCCTACAGAAGGAAAAAAATGCACATTCTGAGACTGTTTCCCCCATCTTTTCTTATGCAGAGGTTTTATCTGCTGTTTAATGGGTAAACTTACTGTGAAGTATAGTTGCTTGTTTAACTTTACCCCTATTCAAGTCTTTGATTTTGGCAGGTTAGTTAATTCAAATAAAATTTGTGAAGTTAAGCACTTTCAAGAAAAGGCATAGGAGAACCTAATTTAACCTAGAGTGTCTCTTTTATTCTTCTGTTATTCATTTGAAGTGCCCTATCAGCTTGAACTGACCAACTTCAGTCATTTTTACCCTTTTATTTTTTTCTCTAATGTAAACTGAAATTCCCTGCTGTTCGTGGTATTTTAGTGTTTAGCATCATTTAATGAGCAGGTATCATTAAACTTAAAAGGTCCTTTTCTGTATATCTCTGATTAGTTAGTGAAAGAACCAAAGAATTCCTCTAATTTATCTTTGCTTCCTTGTTATATTTTGATGTTGGCCCATTTTACGTTTCTGTGCCTTTTTATGAAATACAAAATTATAATTTTGGTTTGAAAGTAGGACAGAAAGTAGAAAAAAAAATAAAATAATAATGTCTGGCACTGAGAAAATGTGTAAGCTGGTACTGCTTGTTTACCAGTGAAGAGAATACTGCTTATTTTTTGAACTTTTACTTGTATAAATATGTGTATGTGCCTCTGTGGGCATGTGTATACGAATATATAACATATAAACATAAAATAGATACATATTCTAATTGAAATATTCATTATCTATGCTTTCCATATATACTTATTAACCCCTACCAATAGCCCTTGCAGCTGGGTACAAGTGCATTCAGCACTAAATTCTTCCTTTCTTGCACATCCAAAATCCTATTGAAATCCCTGTTGAATTTTCATTTGGAGTGAGCGAAGGATCAAGGCCCAATTAGTTGATGACAGAAACTCTATGGAATGTAAAAACTGAAAATTATTAGTTATTACGGCATCGTACGTGTTTATAAAATAAACTAAAGATAGCTTAACCAGTGGCTTGGCTACCTTTAAAAAAGTCATAACGACAGATTTTTCATTTTATAATACTCATTTTTTTTCAGGATTTTACAGTTTTAAGTCTTTAAGAAGAACAGTGCAGTTTAAAATACGGCTGTCGTACCTGAAGGCTCATGTGCTGTTCATTCAAACAAGGGTTTTCAAGATCGACTCTTATTTGTTTATTCTATCAATTTCTTATTTTAATATCTTTAAGATCTGAATGATCTAATCGGTACTAAAATGGATCATTTCTCTCACTGAAATACTTGCCTAAGGTAATTCATCATTTGATGTAGATATTGTCACATTTTAAATAGTGACAGTTATAGTAATTGATTAATTCAATCCAATATACCATTCCAATATCCATTTCCCATTTTTGATGTGCTTAAAAAATAGTCAAGGATTTTGATTTTCATCTTATTTTCTTTTATGAAATAAAATCTGGGAGATAGAAACACTGCGTGAAGAAAAAATAATGAGGGTTGAATGGAAGTAAAGGTCAGATATTATGTAGAAAGTTGCAGATGGCACTGTATGTCATTAACATTGCTAACATCTAAAAAGATGTAACAGTGCTGCCTACTGGTAAGATGTAGTAGTATTAACGGATTAAAGTAAACGTAGTGAAATTGTGTGAAACAGTGGTTTCTAGGTTTTCACACCCTGATAAGTATTGGCAACATTCATGGTTTCGCATCAAGATTAATTACTTGTTCTTATACGTGTCACCTGCATGGAAATTAGATGTGCAAAACAAAAGATGTCATTATTAAGGTGTCGCTATATTTCACGGACACCAGTAAAATTCTGTTCTACCACAACTCTATGCATTATGAATTATCTCTAGTGAAACTGACTGCTTTTAGATACAAAATTGGTTTTATTGTCAGTGTTGCCCCAGTTGGAACTGAGAAACTACATAAAAAGAAAGAAAAATGTTACGTTATTTGCAAGGATTTACCTTGTAAAATGGCAGTAAATAAGAACAGCTAGTACGTGTAGTGCTACTTATCCAAGAAAATGAATCTGCTCTACAAACAACTCTGTAGTTTTGATTTTAAAGATGAGGAAACAGAGGCAGTGAATCACTAAGATAAATTTTTAGACTTCTTTGTCTAAATATAAACTCATAATTTCAAGTTTATATGAAATTTTCAGGAGTTCTGAGTTCTTTGAGTACTGAGCATTTTCTGGAAATATCTGAGGGAATTAAGAGCTGGCCTCTATAGTTACATGGTTTCAAACCAGGCAATGACATCAACATAGTAAAATAATTGCTTTTACATAAGCCAGGTGGGCAAAACTCAGATTTTTCCATGTTCGACATGGGAAATGTTAACTACAAATGTTATTAATCACAAATAAAGTCAAATTATTTACTTACATTGGTACAAGGAGCTCCCTACCTATTCGCTTTAAAATAAATACGTTTTCTCCAGTGGTAATAAATGGAAGCTTTTTGAGACAACGGTGCTATTTGATGATACTCCCAAAAGCAAAGCACAGAGGTCAAAGCAACAATCTGCTGTTCCTAGGGTGAGCTGCTTTACCCCAGACCTAAGAAGAGGGAAATACTGAGTTCTCTTATCTTCAGGGCAAGAGTAATCATTGATATGCATACGCATCTTCCCCGATGTAGGGCCTCTTTCTTGTGTTGAAATACCTTCCCTGGGAGTCACCAACTGTAAGCCAGGGCTGCCTGCAGGAGCTCCGTATCAGTCATGGAGACGATTCAGGCAGCTAATGATACTTGTAGCTAATTATCTCGCGCCACCTTGTCCTTGATTATCTTCAGGGGAAAAGGAGGAGATGCTACAACAAGGAGCTGTTTCTGCCACCTTCTGCTAAGCCTCCACTTGAGGCATCTGTTGAGATAATAGGTAAAAAAAGGACTAGTTGCAGGAAGGCTGCCCCTTCTCCTCTTAAATTAAACTGTTTTTTGCTGTTGAATATGGCAATTTATTTCAAGGCGATAGTGACACATAACTTTATGGAATGCTACAGAAATACAGTAATTTTGTAAGTATGTAACAATAAGTGAAATCAGTGCATACTTTTAAGTATGGCATGTTTGATCAAATATTAGTCACATTTAGGAACCATTTTTTACAACAAAATGTCCACTATTGTGTTGCCATACACAGTACCAGGCCAGGTTCTCTTGCATGTGTTTTATGCATCTCGTACCTGATTAGCAAAGATGTTGTTATGTTCCACTTGATTAAATATCATATCTCAAATACAATTTTGCTTGTAAATATCTATGTTACCACTCAAAGGCAATAATTCTTTCAAAAATAAAGTCACTTGTGCAAAGAAAATAGGGTTTAAACAGCATTCCCTTCCCAGACTTGCATTGGTTTAGCTCAAAGTGAGAAAGAGAAGTCTTTTTTATTCTTTTCCAGCTGTTTCTCTACCTTTCTCCTCTGAATAGGATTCCAGCCCTAACAGTGGATAAATGCAATCAATAAAAATTTGGCATCATGTTTATGTTTGATTAGCCTGCTTTTTATGTCTTATGATTTCATCTGACTGCCAGATCTAAGTAATTGAGCCCCATGACACAAAGAATTCAGTACATCATAACATATTGACTGAGCAAGCACTTGTAATCACTGTATTAACGTTGTTGTCCCTGTATCCTAAGCAGGCATGATACAAAAACCAGATTTGTGTTCTTGTCGCTATTTTTGCATTGTTCTTGAAGGATGAATACAGTAAGTAAAATGTCATCATAGATTATGTAATAAAATAATCTGAAAATGTAATGCAGCCATGACAAAAATGCAGTTTAGCATTACGTGCTGTAGCATAATTCAGAACAATTAGATAAATTACTATTAAAAACAGATGAGAAATCCACTGCGGTGAACACTTAGCTCCAAAGGAGTAATCTTTTCTCTCACACCTTAAAATTCAGAGTGGAAGATCCAGAAAACTCCTAGATTCATTGATTTTCCATGATAAATTTTGAAGTAAAGTAGGTTTGATTCAAAAACTTTAATTTTTTTCTTCAGCATATACTATGGTCAGGGATGTTCACGCTAAAATTTCAACTTGCTCTTCCTATATAAGAAACCCAGATTGGCCAAAATTAGAAAAGAAGGATAGAGATCCAATCTCCATACAGTTGTGTGGGGGTGTTATGGGTATGACTTTTCCTTTCGTCTTCCAAAATGTGGCAGAGTCCCTGTTCTACCAACTGGTTGGTCATTGGTTGACGTAAAGTTCTGTGGCAAAAGCAGGATAACTGATTAGGCTTAAGAAAAATAGTTTTGGTATATTATCAGAAGAAAGAGACTTGGATCAATGGGATATCGCTTGCAGAAAAGTGAGATACCCATTATTACCTTTCTGAGGAGGTAGAGAGCACTGAGAAAGTGTAGAACCCAAGGACAGCTGAAGGACCTTGAAGTGTCTCAAGGAAAGAAACGTGTGTGAGTGGTTCTTACTTTGCTTACAGCTGTATATTTCTAGTGGTTTTGGTTTTGTTTATTTGTTTGTTTGTTTGTTTTGAGGGTTTTTTTGGTGTGAAGCAACAAAACCATCCCTGGGATTAACTGTGGTATTACTGAGCTCCCACTGCAACTGGGTTGTGAAGCTGTGTCTAGACTGTTAAATGAGACATCTTCAGGATCATTCCTGCTACACAGAACAGCTGATGTTTATGTTGTGAATTCTCTGAGCTTCCAAAGCAATTTGTGGTGAGCTCCACCTGCTTGTTTGGAATGGTTCCTGAAATGTTCTCACTTCTGAGCTGTGCCTGCATATTGTCTAGAAGAGTGCTAGTTGGCATGAGTGAAAAGCATTTCAAGAACAATTTTAACAATTTAAAACTTTAGTGAGTGTGTTCTAGTGTTCTGGGCAGTATTTGATTTAGCAGAGACGTGGCCACTTAATCCCTGGAAGTGGCAGCAAATGGTGACGTTCGGATCATGAATGAATCATTACTTGACTCACAGGAGTTGAGAAATTAGGTAGAACTAAGCCTGATGAACCTACAAAGGAGGGACATCAGCCTCAGCTTTGAACTGTTACTAAACTTAATCAAAGGTTAAAAGAAAGAATCCCTGTTATCAAACCAAGACCATTTTCACATAGAATGTCTGCCAGGTATTCTTCTGTGTTACTCATAGGAGGGCACACATGTTTTTGTTATGCCAGTTTGTGTGATGTGTTGGAGTGGTCACAAAAGACTTGGACCATAAAGAATGGGGTTTAGCTAGACAGTGCCCTTATTCCCTGCAGGACGAGATCTGGACATCTTCCCTAGAACTTAGTTTTCTTTGTCTCAATTTCTCATTATTAAGTTCATTCAATTTATGACTGAGTGGGGGTGCAGTTGTTATCAAGGAAAATATTTCCTTTCAGCTGCTGTTTTCTCTTTGTTTCTCCATGTTCAGCTATGATTTTGCCCCATCACATGCCAGTAGTTGGCTGTGTTCTTTTTACTTTCACTCTGAGAAAGTTTGGGTTTACGGTATTTTTTTATTGTGCCTCGTCTTCCATATTCTATTTATTCTTTTGGCCCAGAGTTGGTAATATCTTTATCAGTTGGTAAGAGATAGCTGTGAGCTATGAAATTGTTTTTGGTGAGAATATATGAATATATGAAAAAAATATGGATTCAGTCTAACTGGGGATCTGGTAGGGATATACTACCGGTGAAACACCCCAGGTGTGGAGAGAACCTCAGTGCATCTTTTCTAATCTCTCTTAGATATATATATTTAATTAATGAATTAAGAACTAGAGCAGAAAAGACAAATAGAATGTATTTGTAGTGAATTTTTTTAAATGCTATGGTGGGATGTGCAGCTTGTTTCTCATGATTTATATTCAGAAAACAAACTTGATTTTGAAGTCAAACTTGGTCAAAATGATAATAATTCCTTTTCAGTCTGCAAGCTGCAGTAGGTCTTTCCTTCATGAGTTAATGAAAAAAAGCGAATCACTGCAACGTTTGCACCAGTATAGTGAAGTTGTAAGTAAGGAGTGTTTCATGTACCAGTTACAGGTAAGGGCATTTTTATGTCCTTAGTTCACCGTTGTGATGAACTTGAGGGACTTGCTTTTCCTAGTGAAGCTGGTGGGAATACTTGGAAAGTAAATGCTGTGAACACAATTGGAGTACCTTGCTGAATCAGATCACAAGAGGGGCTGAGCCACCAGGAGCTATATAGTGACTCAGATGTTCAGTAACATTTTGTTTACTGTGCCGTGGCTGGCATTTTGCTGGAGCGCGGAGCATTTATTGTAGAGCTTGCAGCTTTTTCACCTGTTTTCACCCCTTGCCTCATTGTGCTTTTGAGGAAGTGTACCCTTGCTGCTGTGCTTTGTGCTCAGTGCACTGTTCTCATGGCTGCTAGGCATAATCCCTGTAAGCTTTGCAGCTCTGAAGGGCCCTATGTGCAAATTTGTGAATCACTAACTGCCTTCAGCGTGTGGGGATATCACAGTGGTGCCTCTCAGTATATACAGTAGCAGAACTTCTGGCACTTAAGTGACATCTTTTCATCCAGGGAGGCAAAGCTTTGGATTACTTTCATAGACTTAGAGGCTTCAGTGCCACCTGGTATTTCAAGCACTTAATTGCTGTTTTGCAACTTGTCTGTGGGAACTGAGACTGTCTTTCAAAGATGCTTTCAATGTGTTTGTGTTGTACAATGGAAAGTGATGTAGTACATGCTCATTCTACCTGAGCTAGTACTGATCCACACAAGTACTTCTCCATAGCACAGCTGCATGTCTGTGCAGAGGCGCTCATTTTGGTGTTAATGCTGAAAAGCCCTGCTGAGTTTCTGAGTTCCGTTCCACAGCTAGCTTGAATGCCGATGGCTTGTGTTATATTTAACTGTAGAGGGTAGTCATGCCTCTAGACTTCGAAGTGAGATGCTCTAGATTCTAAGTGGCTTCCGTGTTTGAAAAATCTGTCATCTTTTCTGTCAAATAAATGGAATTATTTTCTTGATAGAGTTACAGATCTGTTGAGCAAAATGAGAAGAAAAAAGAAAAAAAAAAAAATAAAAATAGGACCAGCAACTTGTTACAACTTTTGGCAAAGTATTTTGTGAAGACAAGCCCCCCAAATAAATGAGTATGGTTAAAAAGACTATAAATAACAATATGGTAAGGTATGGGACTCAGTGAATCCTAGATCCCTTTGGCATGTCTGCTCTTACTTAATGAATTATCCAGACTACTTCTTCTCAGCGTTTTAGTGAAGCCCAAAGAAGATACTAATTGGTTAGAGTTGTCACCACTAACAGTGCTAAAAGAGTAAGAAAAGCTTTCAGCGCACAGTAACTGTCTGTGTAAGGATAAGGAAGTCGTGATTCTGTCACCATTAAATTAATCTTAGAAAGTGTATATCTAATCTCATATGCCATATCCTTTATTTTATATTTTAGCCATCAACAGTGCTATCTTGAGTGCCCATAAAGACCACAGTGGATGCAACAGTCACAGAACCAGAAAATTAGAATATTTTTTTTTCTCAAAATAAGTTAATACACACAAGAGAGGGAAAATTGAATTGCAGGAACCTAGACAAAAGAGACATTGGGGTGAGGAAATGACAGTGAGGCACACTGCACTAGGTCTTAGGCCACCTTGTTTTTATTCCCATCTCTGCTGCAAGCCTGTTATGTGACCTTGGTCCAATCAGTTCCTTATTTTATGGCGCAGTTTTTTCATGTTAAAAAAAATGGGGATAGTGATACTGACTTGCTGATGAAAAATGCTTTACAAAATGTGGGTGCTATTATAAGCAGGTTATCAGATCACCAGGTCGGTAGCTAATGGTTCATGAATTTGTAACTGTAATGTAAAGCTATGCAATTTGTAACTATGATTTACTACAGGTAATATATTCCATTTAAGTCCAAGCCTTAGCCAAAACAAACATGATGGGTTTCAGGCAGAAAGATGTTTTAAATGATGATTCAAATGTTTTAACATACATGTGTAATCTGACTATATTTTAGATGTGCAGGATTTTTTTAAACCATATCTAAAGCTGTTTGGAACAGACGCTCCAGTTCATCGCAGCAGACACAGTGTAAGAATGAGGAGTTACCAGGACTCCTGGTTGCTCCTGTTACTGAAACTTAGGCAGCGATACCCACGTGAGCTGTGAACAATTTAATCTGCATCCCCACATTACAGACCCACAAAGGCATGAAACTAAATGATGAAGCTTCAACGTAGCACTGCTGCACAAAGGGGTTTTTTTTGGCTAATACATGGGATGTATATCCTGTTCTGAAAAGCTGCTGCGTATCCTGTTTGCATCTCTCCTCTAGCATGGAGCTGTTACTGCCTGGTTGCAGTACTTCACATTTGACATTGATGAGCTTCTGGATGAGGTTCTTCACTTCACTCCTCTGGCCTATTGAGCTCCCTCTGAAAGGCAGCTTCCATATCCCCTCCATCACCTCAGTTTGGTACTATCCATGAATGTGTGCACTCCGTTCTGTTACCGGGGCTGATAACAGAGATTTTTAACGGTGTTAGCCCACGCCATGGTTTCTGGAAAGCATCTGGCTGTCAGATGGTTTTCATGCAGCTCATGCCAATAAATAGGAAAAAAAAAACGTGTTGGAGAAATATCATCCTAGTTGTGTAGAGGCTGGTGAGCAGAGAGTAGCTGCTTCAATGAAAGGAAAGCTCTTCTGCATGCCAGAAATTATAGATGCCTCCACAGCGTGATGCAGTCAGACCTCTTAAGAGGCTGCAGTACAGAAATAGGGCAATTATCTGAAAGTGTTAACATGCGCAGGCCCCAAAGATGTAAGAATAGGAATAGGAAAGGAGGCTAATGTGACACATAAACAGTTGGCTGGGTATCAATTACAAGTGATTAATGAGAAATGTGAAACAGTGTCTTCTACAAGAAACATCTAAGTTCTGTCTTGTCAAAATCTTACTTTTTCCCTTTTCCTCACTGTGAAAGATAGCCGCTGAATCTTCAGATAGTGCTGTGTTTTCTGCTATTTTTGTCTGTTTGGTATTTTTGATGTCTGTGGCTATTAAAGGCTGCATTGTTACATACTGTTCTTGTGGGCTTCACACCTGAGACGGCAGCCAGAACAAAAACAGAACTGAAACACGGTGAAAGTTTAAGTTGGATAGCTACTAAATACAGTTGCATATTTCAATTCAATATTATTGTGTAGCTTTGTTTATGGAATGCATTTTCTCTCATTTATATCCTTACCACTGTGTGATCCGCATAGCTTTTTCCAACATTGTGTTCTGTCTGTAAATACTGATGTATTTATTTATTTATCTTCTAATGCTAAAAGGAAAAAAAAAAAATAAAAAAATAAGGTTATCAGCTTGAAAAAGGTTTCTTTATAATGACTGGACTTGAAACGTCAAGGAAATCCACACTTCTGCCTAATCCTATATGAAATCCCATTAGATAGTGGCTCCAATGAAATGTAGAGCTGAATTAGCTTCCAAGTATGCAGATCTGGTGATACTTGGAATAGAATTCTCTGTTTGTGAGTTTAATGCTTCCAGCACTCCATATACTCTGTACCACTAAATCAGTGTAAGCCTGGTGCAGTAGCATAATCTGCTTTACTAGTTAAAGTTAAAAGTTAATCTTTTAAATATCTCTTTCTGCTATTCTGTCTTGGTAGTGCTCTTTTATCCTAATGCTTTCTCCAGGTATACTGGCTCTTGCAGTTAGTTATTATTTATTTAAGTTGCCATCCAGCTAACACAAAATTAACGAAACCCATTTCTAAGCGGAGTGTCTGGCACTCTTTTTGCTGCAGTGGAGTGCACCTGTTTATACTAGGCCAGAATTTGCCCCAAATGTCTCATTTAAGGAACAACATCAATGATAATTTCGACTACTCTCATGCCAAATCCTGTCAAAACATTTTTGTTTCTGCACATCATCATTATTCGTTTATGACTGCATGGCCGTGGGAAAAAGATTTCTTCATTAATTACAGACATGGAGCCTGCAGAGGGAGCTCAAGCCATTGTTTATGTGGGCCTCACTAAAATAGCAATTTTCTTACACAGGCAGTAGAGTGGCTTGTTATTTGAATATATCAGAATTTTCTTCTTCAATCTAAGACGCTTTTACATTTGGAACCCAGCTAATTTGGAGATACGTGTGCAAATAAATGAATCTGAGAAGTGACTGGGAAGAGTGAGGAGTTCTGGGATTTGGTAGGTGGCACTATTTGAAATCTCTAGAGCTGAAACATCCATGCCTCCAAGTCTTCCTTATCAGTCCTCGTTCTGGATGGAAAATTGCTTTGCTATGTCCCTGGGCTTTCAGGTCAGAGCCAAAAAAATACAGAAAGAGCAAATCAGAATCTGTGAGCTGGAACTTGTGATCAGGGACATACAGATGGAACAAATGAAGCCAGCAATAGACAAGCAAGGGAGGCTGCTGGAAGTCTTGGTGATGGAAGGAGAGGGAGCCAACATTGCCTGAGTGAGAGCAGGTGACAAAACTTATGGCTGAGTGAGATCTTCAAAAACCATTTAATTAGTTTTGATTTGGTGATGGTGAATACGTTTCATCATGAACATCATGAGAGAAGAGAGGTATGGAACTGGAAGGAATTAGTAATACAGCTAGTCAGTCATTGGGAAAAGAAACATGAAAAAACAAACAAACAAAAAACAACGTGCAAGTCTGACCAACAGAAGAGTGATGGGAGTGTTGAGAAGGATAGCAGTACACCCCTTAGGCATGCCCTCAGAAAGCAATGTAAGGGCTGGGGTTGAAGCAGTCAATGTCCCTGTGTCATTCTTGGGATTCCCCATCTTTGGTTGGCCTCTGCCTGGCAGCTGTGAAGCATGTTGATCTTCCCATCCTTCTGTGGCTACCAAAAATGAGAAAGAATTCTTATTTTCATGTTCTGTCAGATGTTCTGGCCTTACAGGAGACAGGAGTGTGTAAATAGACAGTCTTTGAACTCACACCACCTTTCCTGCCCAAGTTGGCTGCTTTGAAGGCAAGAAGTATCTGCTATTTTGTTCTATTTTGAGGATCCTTTAATAATTCAGGATGGAGGAATTGTTTTATTGGTGAAGTTAGGGCTTTTTTGGTGAAAATAGGTTTTCCCAATAATTTACTCTTACTTGCAGCAAGTTCTGGAACACTCTTTACAACAGCTTGAATTTAAGATTAGCTTTCATAGCTGATCACTAGGTGCAGTGATCTAACAGAGGCAAAAGAGATCTGTTCATTTCACAGTCCTTCTGTTGAAATGGTAAGTATAGCCAGACTCAGTAAGGTAGATGGTATCTGAGTTAATATTTGAATAACTGACTTGTCAGTGATAATCTAAAATGTGCTTTCAGGGGCAGGGTTTCACCCATCCTTCAGGCTTCTTTTACATCTTATGTATATGACAGAGAATTTTTGAGTTCTCTCTTCAGCTCTGAAAAGTGTGGACTATTTGGTTGTCACTGAGTAGTATCTTTCTAGTTGGCCTGTATTACTCATGTCTTCTTTAATTTGCTAGAATAAACTTTGAGTGTCAAGTGCTTATTGTAAGTTTTCTACTTGGAAAATGGCGTTGCTATATTAACATGGCTTTTGATGAACAAAATAGAGGTGATAAATATTTGTGAGTGAGAGCAACAAATCATCTAACCAAGTGGGTTTTAAATAGTGAAATGCAACTGTTTTCTTTCCTGTAGTATCTCTAGTTCCACAGACATCATAGGTTCCTGGTGGTAAACGCACACTGGTCTCTAGCACTGGGGGAAAAAAAAGAGTAGATATGTAGATCCCCACCCCCAAATCTATTTTAGTTTGTTTTATTATCAAAACCTCTCCAAGTTTCAAGAATAACCTGGATCAGGACTATTTTATTTATTTATTTTGTAATTTATTGCAAACAGAGGCTTTAAGAGATATATTCACCAACTTGGCTGTTTTTAATCTTGTATCCCTGGTCACATGCTGTAAGTGAAATCTGTTATTAACCTGTTGGGTCCTGACTTGCCTATATGTTGCACTGTCAAGATATTTTTCTATTTGAAACAAAATGTGAAATATCTTGAATTCAGGTCACTCCAAAAGTAGTGCCTCCTATTTATTTCCATGAAAACAACAACTGATACAAAGAGCACAATAACACTATTTGATAAAGCAAACTCCCAAGTATACAAAGCACTGTTTTTCAACAGTCATTTTCATCAGCAATGAACAAGAGCCTGTATTCTGTGCTTGTCAAATCTGCACCAGCAGAGGTGACCACTATCACTGTTGCCACTGCTGAAATGCACCACCTCCCTGTACTCACCTACACTGCCTGATCTCCATATGTTCAGCAAGCATTGATGATTGTCAGTGAGTGCCATTTTTTCCTTGTGGGGGAATTCAATAACACACCTCTACTTCAAATGCACTTCCATGTCAGACATCATTTTGTCAGACTGCCCCTCTGCTGCCACCTGTCTCATGGCAACAAAATGAAATGGAATATTGGTGGGAAGGTTCAGTGTCTACTACCTTGCCACCAACATCCAATTCTCATGTTGTGGACCAACATAATAAAAGAGGAGACATTACGTTCAGATCAGCTCTCATGCATAGGTAACAAGCTTTGTATCCGCAGCAAGTGATTACAGAATGGTCAGGCAATTATCCATTTTTACTGTTTATTTATTTATTTATTTATTTTCCAGAAGCAATAAATGGATGTGGAACAAGTGTTAAAATCATGTAAGTTTCCACAAAGATGCTGATCATGTAGTTTTCTAATCTTCTGGTAGAGAAAAAACAGTGAAAGTTGACATAACATTAACAATTAAGGTTTTTGGCTTTTGAGTGGAATCAACCATAACCATCACAGGGAATCACAGACTTTAATTTTTGTCATTCAGGAAGTGAAGGACACTTTGAGCACAACCTGTGCACATTGTGCACCTGTGCACACTTCATATGTGACGTGTACCTGCTGTTTGGCTTATCCCCTGTCCCCTGCTGGTGCCCAGGGTCCCTTTGCCACCCTCTTTCTTTGTGCCCCTTTGGAGCCTGGATTTATCCTGAAGTTTATTCTCTCCAGGAAGCAGCAGCAGACAGGACTGTTCACCCCTGGATTCACTCCAGCCAGACTGACCCAGGACAATCCTTCAAGGCGAGTCTCGTGCCCTTGCTTGCCCTCCCATGTCCCAGCACCATGCTGAAGGACACACAACTCACACCACTGTCATCGCACTGTAAGACCCCTTGCTGCTGATCTGTGGCCCAGTCCTCTCAATATTTAGGACACTTCGAACTGGAAAATGAATGAAAAATAATTACTGTACTTTGTCTCCTGTGGTCACTTCAAGTGCAAAGGAGCTGCAGGCCAAGCTGCATAAATTGCAGACGTGGTGGCTGTGGCAGCCCAGCCCTGAGCTGTGCGTACGTGTGCCAGGCCTCACGCACTGCTGTGGGCCTGGGGCAGCCTCATGGTATTGAACTCACAGACGTCACAGGCATGGGGCCAAATCCCCACACATTTTCCCAGCGTGCTCCTGAATTGCCCCAGTGGGATGGCAGCAGCGGGAAGTCCATCTGTGTTGCAGAGTGAGCTTCATTCTCTCAGTAAGTTTTGAGCTGCCAGTCACAGCATCCTCGGAAAGGGAAACCCCACCTCTTGCTAGCACCTGTGGCTGTGTCATGTTCTGCTTCTGTCTGCATATGGCAAACAAAAGGAGGTGGTGCTGGAAAACTGGGGATTGATACGTAGTTTCCAGAGGCCAGGTAGTCAGTCCTGCCTCTTCCCTGTGCTTGCGCATTATTGCTGCCAATGCTAATTGCTGTTAACTGAGTATGCTGGGGATGGAAACCTTGCTCAGCAAGCTTGACTTTGAATAGCAGAAATTTGGAGGGCCTGCTTTAAAGTTGTTCATTACCTCTTCTTTGATTATCCTTGTTAAGTATCCCTTATTACCACAGAGCTTGAATAGAAACAGCACAGTTGCAATACCTAGCTGTCTGACCCTGGTAGTGTACAGACTGGGAGTAGCATTTGTTTATTAGGGAATAAGTGACAAAATTATACTTCAGTTTTTTTTGTTTGTTTGTTCGTTTTTGTTTTTCTAAGATTAAATATGACAATGTGTATTCTGTGATCCAGTACGCTGTATCATGTGAAGATGTACAATTTACACCTGGTAGCTGTTCTGTAAACCCATGACTGAGCTCCTGCCAGCTCTTTACTGAAGAAGTCTGTCCTCTCATGTGTGTAAAGGTTTTGCAGCGTTAAGCCTATGACTTCCAGTTATCAGTATTTAAATCAATATGGGGATTCCCTAAATATCGTCCACACATCTTGGACTTTACATGACTTAATGATGATGCGTTCTGTTCGCATCTCTTCCCTGTAGTTCCTTCTGGTGCTCAGAACTGTTATTAAATCAGTTCGTCAGCTTATCAGTGTGAGGTTTGCTTAAAGATCGTGCAGTACTAGAGATAGCATCCAACTGTTGCAAGAGCTGACAGTTGTCCAGAGGATTACAACTGTGATCATATCGAGTTTGGGGGGATCCTGACCTGTTATATGTTCTTTTGCATAATTGTTTCTGGAGGCAAAAGGGCAGGAAGGGTGCAGAATTAGAGCGACACATTTGATGGGAACTTGTCATCTGAAAAACAGTTTGCATTGCCTGTCATCTTTTGTTTGGTAGAAAACAGGCTGTGACATAATACCTGTCACTGCCAGCGGGTTTTTCTCTGCACCCTGGAGTGAAAAATCCTATTCAGTAGCAGCCGTAGGTCTAGGCTACCTATGTGACTGCACAGGACCGGCTGTTTTACAGGTCTGTAAGTGCATGCAGGGGTCCACCTGCCCCAATTAGGGAGGAGGGAAGGAGATTTAAAGAAAAAAAAAACAAACAAACACTAAACAACAACAATTTAATGACAGCCTTGATGCTGGGAGAGGAGATCAGAAAATGTCTTCTGAGTTTTCT